>NW_013865072.1:0-325 GCF_000517525.1 Limulus polyphemus
AATAAGAAGACCTGAAGATTTAACGATACTGTGTACTGTCAATAAAAGACACAAGATTTAACGATACTGTGTACGATCAATAAGAAGACACAAGATTTAACAATACTGTGTACTGTCAATAAGAAGACACAAGATTTATAAATACTGGGTACTATCAATAAGAACCCCAAAGATTTAACAATACTGTGTACTGTCAATAAGAAGACACAATATTCAACGATAATGTGTACGTTCAGTAACGAAACACAAGATTTAACAATAATGTGTCCTGTCATTAAGAAGACACAAGATTTAACAATACTGTGTACTGTCAATAAGAATACAC
>NW_013865073.1:0-329 GCF_000517525.1 Limulus polyphemus
AACCAAACCTAGTTACCAGTGAAAGATTAGTGTGTACAACAATCTATTATAATCAAACCTAGCTACCATTGAAATATTAGTGTGTACAACAGTGTGTTATAACCAAACCTAGCTACCAATGAAAGATTAGTGTTTACAACAATCTATTATAACCAAACCTAGTTACCAGTGAAAGATTAGGGTGTACAACAATCTATTTTAACCAAACCTAGTTACCAATGAAAGATTAGTGTGTACAACAATCTATTATAACCAAACCTAGCTATGAATGAAAGATTAGTGTGTACAACAATCTATTATAACCAAACCTAGCTATCAATGAAAGATTA
>NW_013865074.1:0-439 GCF_000517525.1 Limulus polyphemus
TCCACCATACTCTCTTTAGCGTTATTTGGTAAACAACTCCACGAATAACTAGATGTAACTCTACTTACCGAATTCATAACCACCATACTCATCTTTAGCATTACTTGGTACAAGTACTCCATGAACACCTAGGTGTAACTCTAGTTACGGAATTTATAACCACCATACTCATCTTTAGCCTTACTTGGCACAACTACTCCATGAACACATAGGTGTAACTATAGTTACCGAATTTATAACCATACTCATCCTTAGCATTATTTGGCACACCAACTCCACGAACACCAAGGTGTAACTCTAGTAACACAATTTATAACCACCATACTTATGTAAGGCTAAACTTATAAATACTGTAACTAGAGTTACACCTAGGTGTTCATGGAGTAGTTGTACCACCCACCATACTCATCTGTAGCCTTACTTGGTACAACTACTCCAT
>NW_013865075.1:0-329 GCF_000517525.1 Limulus polyphemus
CAGTAAAAGTTGTACATGAAACACTGGATGAATTGCTAGGACTGTTAGAGCAATTAAGTGAGAATGGCAACACAGCTGAAACAAAATGTGGTGCTCATAATATTTTGCAACTCATGCTTACATTTGATTTTCTTGTACTTTTGCATTTTTGGAGAAATATTTTATCATCTATCAATCGAGTGCAGAAACATCATCAGGACCCAAAAGTGAATTTTAGAGAAGCAGATGCTGATCTTGATTCTTTGAAAGAGAAATTGATAGAATCACATGAAAAGTCCTGTCAAGAAGCACTTAAAGTGGGTAAGAATCAATGTGAAACATGGGGATTG
>NW_013865076.1:0-329 GCF_000517525.1 Limulus polyphemus
GAGAACGAAGAAAATGTGAGTGGGAAATTACAAAATTAAAGTTTATGGTAATATACCGTAGAACTCATGTGTTTGTAAATGTTCATATTCAAAGTCTTTAAAGTTCCTATACACTGGATTAAGAGTTTATTGTTTCAAAATGTGATATGCCCTTTGAATTATTCTAGTACATGTACAATTACAATCGCTCATCACGTGTTTACAATACTTAAGACAGCACCATGACAATTGTTGGTGTTCCAAATAGGCGATATAAATAGTGTTGAGATATAAATAGAAAGCAGAGACAAAACACGTAATGAAGGAATAGAGCATATAGAAAACGATAT
>NW_013865077.1:0-328 GCF_000517525.1 Limulus polyphemus
TAAAATAACACACACACACACACACACACACACATATATATATATATATAAAAGCCCATGACTGTAAGATTTAATCAAATATTACTTCACTGGTCGAAGAAAACTTGGTCTGGTGTCTCTTAATTCTACGACATAAATACCAATAAAAGTTGCGTCTGTTTTTTACAACATTAGTCACTCATAAACAGTTTACACTTGGAATTAGGTTGTTTGTAAGGTAGCCTTGCTGGTACACAATGCTTGTCAATAACTGTCGCTTGCAATAATCAGGACAACCTGTATTTGCACCTGTCATATCACATAAACACATCGATGCAGTTTAGTGTAT
>NW_013865078.1:0-329 GCF_000517525.1 Limulus polyphemus
CCCCTAAAGGTCCAGTTGGGTTTGAAAGTCCTATCTTCAAAAGACCCAGTTGGATTTGAGAGTCGTATCCTCTAAAGGTCCAGTTGAGGTTTAGAGCCGTATCTTCTAAAAGTCCAGTTGGGTTTGAGATTCTTATCGTCTAAAGCTCCAGTTGAGGTTTAGAGTCGTATCTTCTAAAGGTCCAGTTGGATTTGGGAGTCGTATCCTCTAAAGGTCCAGTTGAGTTTGAGAGCCGTATTCTCTAAAGATCCAGATGGGTTTGAGAGTCTTATCTTCTAAAGGTTCAGTTGGGTCTAAGAGTCTTATCCTCTAAAGGTCCAGATGGGTTT
>NW_013865079.1:0-329 GCF_000517525.1 Limulus polyphemus
CCATATTCATCTTTAGCCTTACTTGGTACAACTACTACATAAACACTTAGGTGTAACTATAGTTACCGAATTTATAACCATCATACTCATCTTTAGCCTTACTTGGTACAACTACTCTTTGAACACCAAGTTGTAACTCTAGTTACTTAATGTGAAACCCCATACTCATCATTAGCGTTATTTGGTACAACAACTCCACGAACACCTAGGTGTAACTCTAGTTACCGAATTTATAACCCCCATACTCATCTTTAGAGTTATTTGGTTCAACAACTCCACGAACACCTAGGTGTAACTCTAGTTACCGAATTTCTAACCACCCTATTCAT
>NW_013865080.1:0-535 GCF_000517525.1 Limulus polyphemus
GTTGGGATTTGGTTTGAATAATCTTATTTTAAAGCTATTCTTTGTTTTCAATATAACTGAAAACAAAAAAACAGTAAAATCGAAACTAGCCGAAATTTTGATTAGAGATTATAAAATAACTATTGGGAATTTTGATGAAAGGATATCAATTTTGAAAGTCTTACATCAAGGGCATCTTTGAATTGAAATATAAGGAAAAACTATTTTTTTCAAAATTTGGGTAAAAACATGGGCTATAGCCTTGGGTTTTCGGTGAAAATATGAATTTTTTGGAAAGTGGAAGAAAAAGAGCTTTATTGATGCAAAATCAACAGAAAAATATCGGATAGTGCTTATTTCTTCGGAAAACTCAAAATATAATATCTCAAGAAATTCCACCTTTTGTATTGTTTATAACCTTTGTTAGTGAAAGTACAATTTATTTTTTTAGCTTTTCACGTAACATAATATTTTTCATTTATGGGCTTTCCTCGTTAAAAAAATAAATTGTACAGAAATTACTCTTTGTTAGTAAACATTACGAAAGGTGGAGTTT
>NW_013865081.1:0-329 GCF_000517525.1 Limulus polyphemus
ATCCATCAATTTAGAACCCTCTGATAGCAAGAAATGTATAACAGAGCAATATCAAAAAGCTTCACTGCAGTACATATTCTCTTTCAGAAAGCCAATAAAGTAGTAACAAAATGGACCACAAAAGTCTCAAAAATGATAATATGAAGCTAGAGTTTTGCATGTAAATACGTGAGTATGCAACGAACGTTCATAAAAAATTCGAGAAGATTCGTCCAAATGGAACGAAGTACTGGTATAAAACGCAAAACCTTCCATAACTTCCTTAAAACGAATAGTGGAAAGGGGAACTCTGCATATAACTGCGCAACGAAAGAGTGTACCTACATAAC
>NW_013865082.1:0-328 GCF_000517525.1 Limulus polyphemus
GCTATAACAACGAACATGCTCATCTTCAACAATACTCTCTGACTGCAGTTGAATTACTCACTACACTGTTTCCGTCATATTGTGACCGTCTTATATATATACAAGACTAACACATTCTTGAAGGAACAGGATATTTCTAGAAAACGTGGCGTGACACTAGTCACCCTCGCTGATGCAACACTGCCCCGTCCTTAGTATTGTTCGTCTCGAACAATAGCCACTTAAAATAAACCAATAACAATTAACAATAACTTAGTTAAATGTACAGAATTACAAACACAAAATTACAATTCAACAAAGTCTCTTAATTTTACGGGACGTATCTTCC
>NW_013865083.1:0-329 GCF_000517525.1 Limulus polyphemus
ATTTCATTATCTTCGCCACACATATACATTTGTTTTCTCAGCTGGTATGAATTTTTTCTTCTCACTGTTGCCCTTAATGTTGTTATCACGCGCTACTTCTATCACTGCCTTTTTCGAACATCATTATCTAGAACAGCGCCACTATCTGCTGAAGAGGCACCTGTAGGTTTATATCGCTAAAAATCGAGTTTCGATACCCGCAGTCGGCACAGCACAGATAGCCCATAACAATAAATATACAAATAAACACTTGACAAAGAGCTATTGCATAAAAAAAAGTTGTTTTTTAAAAACAATTTTTTACCATCAAAGGTTTTTTATCAACTTCT
>NW_013865084.1:0-744 GCF_000517525.1 Limulus polyphemus
CCCTTAAATTGTTTACTAAACATTACTGTCAATTACTGCTATCAAGATATCGCTTAGCAACATGCTAAGTTAAGTTCAAGTCTGTATTACAGTTTACGGACGGACACGCAGATATTGAAAAGGGTTAGAAGAAGCCCGTTCGTCACTAAAGTTACAGTACGCAGTTTTAACCGTATCTCTGTATATGACGATTGTGATTTCCACAAGGTTATGTATTTTACTTTCATTTTCCTTCGTTACAATAGATTTTGAAGAGTTCTTAACATTTAAATTCTGACATTCGAACAAATAATCTTGAAACGAAGAACAGAAAAATGATAATTAGTTCTCATATTGTTTTGTAGACTTCTCATTGGCTAGCGTATAAAATATCAAGAATTTAATAATAGCGTAAGGTGAAAAATATCAATAATTTAATTATAGTGTAAGGTGAAAAATATCAATAATTTAATAATAGTGTAAGGTGAAAAATATCAATAATTTAATAATAGTGTAAGGTGAAAAATATCAATAATTTAATAATAGTGTAAGGTGAAAAATATCAAGAATTTAATAATAATGTAAGGTGAAAAATATCAAGAATTTAATAATAGTGTAAGGTGAAAAATATCAATAATTTAATAATAGTGTAGGGCGGAAAAATATCAATAATTTAATAACAGTGTTGGGTGGAATAATTCAGATTTGAAATTTAATTATTGTACAGGTCAAAATCATAGTATGAAATTGAATTTTATGGTTTTT
>NW_013865085.1:0-329 GCF_000517525.1 Limulus polyphemus
CCTGATGCAATAAAGACTCTACTTAGTGTACTCTATCCGTGGTGCAGTAAATACTCTACATACTGTAACTTATCCAGGTGCAGTAAATACTCTACATACTGTACCCTAACCAGGTGCATTAAATACTCTACATACTGTACCCAATCCCTAGTGCAGTAAATACTCTACATAGTGTACTATATCTCTGGTGCAGTAAATACTCTACATACAGTACCCTATCCCTCGTGCAGTAAATACTCTACATAGTGTACTTGGAGTAGTAAATACTCTACATACTGTACCCTATTCCTTGTACAGTAAATACTCTACATAGTGTACCCTATCTCTGG
>NW_013865086.1:0-329 GCF_000517525.1 Limulus polyphemus
ATGTTTAATAGGGTAATACATAACGAGTAAATGTGTGTTTTGTGTTTAATAGGGTAATACATAACGAGTAAATGTGTGTTTTGTGTTTAATAGGGTAATACATAAGGAGTAAATGTGTGTTTTATGTTTAATAGGGTAATACATAACGAGTAAATGTGTCTTTGATGTTTAATAGGGTAATACATAACGAATAAATGTGTGTTTTATGTTTAATGGGGTAGTACATAACGAGTAAATGTGTATTTTATGTTTAATAAGGTAATACATAACGAGTAAATGTGCGTGTTGTGTTTAATAGGGTAATACATAACAAGTAAATGTGTGTTTTA
>NW_013865087.1:0-220 GCF_000517525.1 Limulus polyphemus
ACTATAATATGTCTATACAAGGAATGAGACGCTTCCTTATAAATAAAGTTTCATACAGTATTCACTATAATATGTCTATACAAGGAACGAGACGTTCCTTATAAATAAAGTTTCATACCAGTATTCACTATAATATGTCTATACAAGGAATGAGACGTTCCTTATAAATAAAGTTTCATACAAATATTTACTATAATATGTCTATACAAGGAATGAGACG
>NW_013865088.1:0-328 GCF_000517525.1 Limulus polyphemus
TCTATCTAATCAGTTCTGAACAATCTGTTGGGTTGCTGTGGTCTTCCCTGACTTTAAGATTTATCTAATCAGTTCTGAACAATCTGTTGGGTTGCTGTGGTCTTCCGTGACTTTAAGTTCTATCTAATCAGCTCTGAACAATCTGTTGGGTTGCTGTGGTCTTCCGTGACTTTAAGTTTTATCTAATCAGTTCTGAACAATCTGTTGGGTTGCTGTGGTCTTCCGTGAATTTAAGTTCTATCTAATCAGTTCTGAACAATCTGTTGGGTTGCTGTGGTCTTCCCTGACTTTAAGTTTATCTAATCAGTTCTGAACAATCTGTTGGGTT
>NW_013865089.1:0-1002 GCF_000517525.1 Limulus polyphemus
GAAAGCTAATAAAGTAGTAAGAAAAGGACCAATCTTTTCAAAATTTTTTATGAACGTTCGTTGCATACTTGCGTATTTACAATTAAAATTCTAGCTTCGTATTATCATTTTTGTGACTTTTGAGGAGGGTGAAACTCTGCATATAACATACCTTGAAGGGTGAAACTCTGCATATAACTGTGCAACGATAGAGTGTTCCTACATACCTAATTTGGTAAAGAACCATCAATTCAAGACTCTCTGAAAAATAGAAATCGAGAAACAATCAGTAACCAAAAGCTTTACTGCATTACACATACGCTTTCAGTGAAGCCAATAAAAGAGTAACAAAAACGACCACGAAAATCGTAAAACTAACAATAGAAAGTTTGAATTTTGTAAGTAAATGTCAAAAGTTCGCACGAACCTAGCATGAAATATTTTAAGAAGATTCGTCTAAATGTGACAAAGTAGAGAAGCTTTTTTATTCTTCTCTGTTATCGATTACCTGCTACCACAGGTTACTAAATCGATGGATCTTAACCAAAGTCGGTATGTATATTAATTAGTTCGTTCCACAGTATCATTCGAAGTTTCACCTTCCCTCTATTCGTATTAAGGGAGTTATGGGAGGTTTTGCGTTTTGTACCAGTACTTCGTCACATTTAGACGAATCTTCTTAAAATATTTTATTTGCAGTACACATACTCTTTCAGAAAGCCAATAAAGTAGTAAGAAAAGGATCACAAAAGTCGCAAAAACGATAATACGAAGCTAGAATTTTACTTGTAAATACGCAAGTATGCAACGAACGTTCATATAAAATTTTGAAAAGATGTGTCCAAATGGAACGAAGTACTGGCACAAAACGCAAAACCTTCCATAACTCCCTTAAAATGAACCGTAGTAGGGTGAAAATCTGCATAAACACACCAAACGCAAAACCTTCCAAAACTCTCTGAAAATGAACAGAAGAAGGATGATATTCTGCATATAACTGTGCAACGATAGATTGTACCTAAA
>NW_013865090.1:0-329 GCF_000517525.1 Limulus polyphemus
CTGTGTGAATGAGAGGAAAATTAAAAATTGCATGCGCCAAAATCCCTTAACTATTTTGTTTGATGTCATTTCCTGAACATTATTTATTTTCTAGTATTCTAAGGGTCTGATTAATACATCCTGATGCCTTTGTTGTCCTCCCTGCTGCTTTTGATTGGCTAAGAAATGTTTTGCCCCATACCCTTTTGAATTTTGTTCATATTTTGTAAAATATGTGCAGTTTTTCCCTAATTGTTGGCCAATTTTGGCAGATTGCTTAGCTATTTTGTCTTTTTCAAAAGTATTTGGCAGAAAATCTCCACACCCACAAAAAGCAGAATTATGGGGCT
>NW_013865091.1:0-326 GCF_000517525.1 Limulus polyphemus
ACAGTACTATTATCTAGATACCCATCCACACCCTTGGAAGTAGTTAGATGGACAGACAACAGACGGTACTATTATAGAGATATCCATCCACACCCTGGGAAGTAGTTAGATGGACAGACAACAAACAGTACTATTATATAGATATCCATCCACACCCTAGGAAGTAATTAGATGGACAGACAACAGACGGTACTATTATATAGATATCCATCCACACACTTGGAAGTAGTTAGATGGACAGACAACGGACGGTTCTATTATATAGATATCCATCCACATCCTGGGAAGTAGTTAGATGGAGAGAAAACAAACAGTACTATTATATA
>NW_013865092.1:0-1111 GCF_000517525.1 Limulus polyphemus
GGTGTAACTATAGTTACTGAATTTATAACCAACTTTCTAGTCTTTAGCCTTACTTGGTACAACTGCTCCATGAACACCTAGGTGTAACTCTAATTACTGAATTTATAACCAACCTACTCGTCTTTAGCCTTACTTGGTATAACTACTCCATGCACACCTAGTTAGCACATGTGTAACCACCATACTTACCTTTAGCCCTTCTTGGGACAACAACTTCACGAACACCTAGGTGTAACTCTAGTTACCGAATTTATAAATACCATACTCATCTTTAGCTTTATTTGGTACAACAACTCCACGAATACCTAAATGTAACTCTAGTTACAGAAATAAATTATCTAACTAGAGTTACATCTAAGTGTTCATGGAGTAGTTGTACCAAGAGAGGCTAAAGATGCATATGGTGGTTATAAATTCTGTAACTAGAGTTACACCTAAGTGTTCGTGGAGTTGTAGTACCAAATAACGCTAAAGATGAGTATGGTGGTTACTAATTTGGTAACTAGAATTACAGCTTGGTTTTCGTGGAGTTGTTGTACCAAATAACGCTAAAGATGAGTATGGGGGTTACACTTTCGGTAACTAGAGTTACACCTAGTTGTTCATGGAGTAGTTGTGCCAAGTAAGGCAAAAGATGAGTATGGTGGTAATAAATTATAAATTCTTTAACTAGAGTTACACCTAGGTGTTCATGGAGTAGTTGTACCAAGTAAGGCTAAAGAAGAGTATGGTGGGTATAAATTCGGAAACTAGAGTTACACCTAGGTGTTCATGGAGTAGTTGTACCAAGTAAGGCTAAAGATGAGTATGGTGGAGATAAATTCGGTAAATAGAGTTACACCTAGGTATTCATGGAGTACTTGTAACAAATAAGGCTAAAGATGAGTATGGTGGTTACTCATCTTTAGCCTTACTTGGTACAACTACTCCATGAACACCTAGGTGTAACTCTAGTTAAAGAATTTATAACCAGCATACTCATCTTTAGCCTTTCTTGGTACAACTACTCCATAAACACCTAGGTGTAATTATAGTTACCGAATTTATAACCACCATACTCATCTTTAGCATTACTTGGTACAACTACTCCATAAACACCTAGGTGTAACGA
>NW_013865093.1:0-329 GCF_000517525.1 Limulus polyphemus
AATATTCGTGTATAAAACAAACCCATGTTTGTCTTCAGTTCTCACATCACAGTTGAGGACTGAGGAGAGTGAGTTTTCGTGATCACAGGACTTTTTGAAGAATATTTCTCAAGACAGAAAATCATTTGATTGTTTGTTTGTTTGTTTGTTTTTAATTTCGCGAAAAGCTACACGAGGGCTATCTGCGCTAGCCGTCCTTAATTTGGCAGTGTAAGACTAGAGGAAAGGCAACTAGTCACCACCAACTCTTGGGCTACTCTTTTACCAACGAATAGTGGGATTGACCGTCACATTATAACGGTCCCACGGCTGAAAGGACGAGTATGTTT
>NW_013865094.1:0-353 GCF_000517525.1 Limulus polyphemus
GATCTTCGTTAACCTCAGTCATTACACTGCAAGCTTATTCGATCTTCGTTAACCTCAGTCATTACACTGCGAGCTTACTCGATCTTCGTTAACCTCAGTCATTATACTGCGAGCTTATTCGATCTTCGTTAACCTCAGTCATTATACTGCAAGCTTATTCGATCTTCGTTAACCTCGGTCATTACACTGCAAGCTTACTCGATCTTCGTTAACCTCGGTCATTACACTGCAAGCTTACTCGATCTTCGTTAACCTCGGTCATTACACTGCAAGCTTATTCGATCTTCGTTAACCTCGGTCATTACACTGCAAGCTTACTCCGTCTTCATTAACCTCAGTCATTACACTGCAAG
>NW_013865095.1:0-329 GCF_000517525.1 Limulus polyphemus
CGTGAAGCATATGCAATATCAAATTAGGAAGCTACAACTGTAGCTTCGGCTATTAGTGATTTCTTCTTCAGATTTGGTATGCCACAGGAACTGCATTCAGATCAAGGCCGTAACTTTGAATCAGCTATGTTCCATGAATGCTGCAAGTTGTTTGGCATACGAAAGACCAGAACAATGCCACTTCACCCACAGTCTGATGGGATGGTAGAAAAGTACAACTGGAAACTGGGACAGGAATTGGCAAAGTTTTGTATTAGCCACCAAGATGACTGGGATGTCTCACTCCCTCCACTGTTGATGGCCAATAGGACATCAGAGCATGAAGCCAC
>NW_013865096.1:0-328 GCF_000517525.1 Limulus polyphemus
CAATAACAGTGAATGATATAAAAACTGTTTGTGGGCCTCACTAACAATGAACGGTATAAAACATTATGTGGACCTCAATAACAATGAACGATATAAAAACAGTATGTGGACATACTAACAGTGAACGGTATAAAAACAGTATGTGGACCTCACTAACAGTAAACGGTACAAAAACAGTATGTGGACCTCACTAACAGTAAACGGTACAAAAACAGTATGTGGACCTCACTAACAGTAAACGGTACAAAAACAGTGTGTGGACCTCACAAACAACAAACGGTATAAAAACAGTATGTGAACCTAAGTAACAGTAAACGGTATAAAACAG
>NW_013865097.1:0-329 GCF_000517525.1 Limulus polyphemus
ATTAAACTATACAATGATCACTTGGTGATGTACACATTTTGTATAAAGTTTATTAAACTATACAAGGATCACTTGGTGACGTTCACATTTTGTATAAAGTTTATTAAACTATACAAGGATCATTTGGTGACGTTCACATTTTGTATAAAGTTTATTAGACTATACAATGATCACTTGGTGACGTTCACATGTTGTATAAAGTTTATTAGTCTATACTAGGATCACTTGGTGATGTACACATTTTGTATAAAGTTTATTAAACTATACAACGATCACTTGGTGATGTACACATTTTGTATAAAGTTTATTAAACTATACAAGGATCACTT
>NW_013865098.1:0-329 GCF_000517525.1 Limulus polyphemus
TTGACAGTACACAGTATCGTTAAATGTTGTGTCTTTTTATTGATAGTACACAGTATCGTTATATCTTGTGTCTTCTTATTGACAGTACACAGTATCGTTAAATCTTGTGTCTTCTTATTGACAGTACACAGAATTGTTAAATCTTGTGTCTTCTTATTGAGAGTACACAGTATCGTTAAATCTTGTGTCTTCTTATTGACAGTACACAGTATCATTAAATAATGTGTCTTCTTATTGACAGTACACAGTATCGTTAAATCTTGTGTCTTTTTATTGATAGTACACAGTATTTTTAAATCTTGTGTCTTTTTATTGATAGTACACAGTAT
>NW_013865099.1:0-630 GCF_000517525.1 Limulus polyphemus
ATATCTATAACTGAACCACGCATCTTTTCATGATTAATCACGCACTAACCCACACATATCTATAACTGAACCACACATCTTTTCATGATTAAACATTCACTAACCAACATTAATATAGAACTGAACCACATATCTTTCCATGATTAATCACGCACTAACCAACATATGTCTGTATCTGAACCAACCATCTTTTCATGTTTAATCACGTACTAACTCACATATATCTATAACTGAACCACGCATCTTTTCATGGTTAATCACGCACTAACTCACATGTATCTATAACTGAACCAACCATCTTTTCATGATTAATCACGCACTAACCCACTATATTAATGTTGGTTAGTGAATGTTTAATCATGAAAAGATGTGTGGTTCAGTTATAGACATATGTAGGTTAGTGCGTGATTAACCATGAAACGATGGTTGGTTCCGATACAGATATATGGGTTAGTGCGTGATAAATCATGAAAAGATGCGTGGTTCAGTTATAGATATATTAATCACGCACTAACCTACAACCCACATATCTATAACTGAACCAACCATCTTTTCATGGTTAATCACGCACTAACCTACATATATCTATAACTGAACCACGCGTCTTTTCATGATTAATCACGCACTAAC
>NW_013865100.1:0-329 GCF_000517525.1 Limulus polyphemus
TATGAATGTTATAAATTCTGTAACTAGAGTTACACCTAGGTTTTCATGGAGTAGTTGTACCAAGTAAAGCTAAAAATGAGTATGCTGGTTATAAATTTGGTAACTAGAGTAACACCTAGATGTTCGTGGAGTTGTTGTACCAAGTAAGGCTAACGATGAGTATGGTGGTTATAAATTAGGTAACTAGAGATACACCTAGGTATTGGTGGAGTAGTTGTACCAAGTAAGGCTAAAGATGAGTATGGTGGTTACAAATTCTGTAACTAGAGTTACACCTAGGTGATCGTGGAGTAATTGTTCCAAGTAAGACTAAAGATGAGTATGGTGGT
>NW_013865101.1:0-329 GCF_000517525.1 Limulus polyphemus
TCTTTTCCGTACTTTTGTTATCTGTGTTTTTTTTTTCTGGTTGTTGTAGAACTTCATTTGTTATCTGGTCTATATTGGAAACCCTAAACATTCTACATAGGAACCATATTTCGGTCGTATTAAGTGAATTTTCCATTTGTTTCTTTATTGTCCATGATTTGCAACCGTTATTCAAAATTGTATTTTTATATTTGTATTTAGTAATAATAATAATTAATACAAACAATGGAAGAAAATAACCAGAGTCACAGTAACGTTTATGTTAACAACACAGAGACGCCAGCCCCCAGTGGCACAGCGGTATGTCTGCAGACTTACAACGCTAGAAA
>NW_013865102.1:0-329 GCF_000517525.1 Limulus polyphemus
AATGTTGATACAGACCCTTACAATGCTGGAGTTATTTACAATATAATTGTAAAAATATGATAATTTCTAAATAGGTGAAACGGAATGCAACTTGTTGGGTCTAGAAATGTTTGTTGTTTTACAAATCCATCCTATCAGCTAAGCCTATACATCTTAGTAATATAAGTTTCAATTAAAAGCAAATCTGGAAGAGCTTCATATTGTAATTTCTTGATATTAACTTTCAATACGTTCGTTTTGTTTTTGTCAGTTCAGCTACACTGTACATATTTATCTAAAACTGCTGATGTCAACTCCACTAATCAGATTTTAATACTTTTTCTTTAATA
>NW_013865103.1:0-329 GCF_000517525.1 Limulus polyphemus
GACTAAAATCAAACTATACAGTTACCTACAATCAACCTACACTTTAAATACAATAAACCAGTCAAGTTTGACTAAAATCAAACTATACATTTACCTACAATCAACCTACACTTTAAATACAATAAACCAGTCAAGTTTAATTGCTAGCAAACCAACAAAACAAACACGTAATACACACTTGGCTCGTCATCTGAAAGCAGATTTTATACATATTAACACTTGAGTGATTTTGTAGCTATGATATAAAATATATAGTTTCATGAAAGAAACCGCTAGCTATTAAGAACAAGAGAACTTCTTAAATGAACATTATTATTATTTTTTTTTTG
>NW_013865104.1:0-358 GCF_000517525.1 Limulus polyphemus
TCGGAGTAGTTGTACCAAGTAAGGCTAAAATGAACACGTAAGTGAAACTGTAGTTACAGAATTTATAACCATCATACTCATCTTTAGCCTTTCTCGGTACAACTACTCCATGAACAACTAGGTGTAACTATAATTACCGAATTTATAACCACTATACTCGTCTTTAGCCTTATTTGGTACAACTACTCCATAAACACCTAGGTGTAACTCTAGTTACCGAATTTATAACCACCATATTCATCTTTAGTCTTACTTGGTACAACTACTCCATG
This sequence comes from Limulus polyphemus, assembly GCF_000517525.1. Classification (NCBI taxonomy): domain Eukaryota; kingdom Metazoa; phylum Arthropoda; class Merostomata; order Xiphosura; family Limulidae; genus Limulus; species Limulus polyphemus. The sequence continues at coordinate 273 of NW_013865104.1, forward strand.
AACACTTAGGTGTAACTCTAGTTACATAATTTATAACCACCATACTCATCTTTAGCGTTATTGGTCCAACATCTCAAAGAAAACCT
>NW_013865105.1:0-329 GCF_000517525.1 Limulus polyphemus
ACAGGAATTCGATGGGAAGGCGTCGTGGGACGCATATAGAGCACAGTTTGAGCTATTGGCAGAGATGAATGGATGGACAGAGGAGCAGAAAGCTGTATATCTGGCAACGAGCTTGAAGGGACAACCACTGGAAATACTTGGACAGTTGACAGCAGCCGACAGACACAACTATAGAGCACTGGTAGAGGCTCTGGAACTCAGGTACGGAACCCAGAATCAGTCAGAAGTCTACAGGGCCAGGTTCAGGACGAGAGTCCGTGCTAAAGAGGAGAGCCTGCAAGAGCTGGCACAGGACTTGGAGAGCATAGCACACAAGGCCTACCCAACTG
>NW_013865106.1:0-329 GCF_000517525.1 Limulus polyphemus
TTAGATGACTGACAAATAATGAGATGATAAAATGTTGAGATGAGGAACAAATAATGAGTTGATAAATTGTTGAGATGACTGTGAAATAATGAAATGATAAAATGTTGAGATGACTGATAAATGAGATGATAAAATGTTGAAATGACTGTTAAATAATGATATGATAAAATGATGAGATGAATGATAAATAAACGATGATAAAATGTTGAGATGACTGATAAAAATGTGATGATAAAATGTTGAGATGACGGATAGATCATGAGATGATAAAATGTTGAGATGACTGATAAATTGGATGTAGAAATGTTGAGATGACTGATAAATAATTA
>NW_013865107.1:0-329 GCF_000517525.1 Limulus polyphemus
TATAAAACTACCAAGATACATGTATTACATGATTGTTATATTGAATGATTAGTGTGCTGGTTGAGTGTATTACTATTATAACGACATGGTTTGTGTATTTACATATATATAACTACCAAACAAGATACATGTATTACATGACTGTTATATTGAATGATTAGTGTGCTGGTTGAGTGTATTACTATTATAACAACATGGTTTGTGTATTTACATATATATATAAAACTACCAAGATACATGTATTACATGATTGTTATATTGAATGATTAGTGTGCTGGTTGAGTGTATTACTATTATAACAACATGGTTTGTGTATTTACATATATATA
>NW_013865108.1:0-326 GCF_000517525.1 Limulus polyphemus
TATCCATCTGTAATAAAAGACCTACCAGCCACAATCCATCTGTAATAATAAACTTACCAGCCATTCTCTATCTATAGTAAAAGACTTATCAGCCGCTATTCATCTATAAAAAAACACCTGCCAGTCGATATCCATCTATAATAAAAGACCTACCAGTCACTATCCATCTATAATAAAAGACCTACCAGCCACAATCCATCTGTAATAAAAGACTTACCAGCCACTTTCCATCTATATTAAAAGACCTACCTTCCTCTATCCATCTATAATAAAGACCTACCAGTAACTATCCATCTATTATTAAAGACCTACCAGTCACTATCCAT
>NW_013865109.1:0-329 GCF_000517525.1 Limulus polyphemus
ATACCATTATCAAAATCAACAAAATCTAGAGTAAATAGGACTAAAATGACCGTTATCAAAGTCGAAAACATCTAATGTAAGAAGGACTAAAAGACCGTTATCAAAGTTAACAAAATCTTGCGGAAGAAAGACTAAAATGACAATTGTCAAAGTCAACAAAGTCTAGTGTAAGAAAGATTAAAAATACCATTATGAATGTCAAAAAATCTACTGTAAGAATTACTAAAAATATCATTATTAAAACCTAAAAAATATAACGAAAAAAGGAGTAAAATATCGTTAATAAATTAATAAAATCTTGCGGAAAAAGGACTAAAAATACCGTTATC
>NW_013865110.1:0-577 GCF_000517525.1 Limulus polyphemus
CTGAACTAATTACAAGAAACAGAAGTATCAAAAAGGACTTAGCATACAGTTTGAACTAATGTCAACAAACAGAAGTATCAAAAAGGACTTAACATGCAGTCTGAACTAATGTCAACAAATAGAAGTATCAAAAATGGATATAGCATAGAGTCTGAACTAATGTCAACAAACATAAATATCAAAAAGGACAGCTTACAGTTTCAACTGATGTCAAGAAACAGAAGTATCAAAAAGGACTTAGCATACTGTTTGAACTAATGCTAACAAACATAAATATCAAAAAGGACTTAGCATACAGTATGAACTACTGTCCAACAAACAGAAGTATCTTCAGACTGTATGCTAAGTCCTTTTTGATACTTCTGTTTGTTGACTTTAGTTCAGACTGTATGATAAGTCCTTTTTGATACTTCTGTTTGTTGACATTAGTTCAGACTATATGCTAAGTCCTTTTTGATACTTCTGTTTCTTGACATTAGTTGAAACTGTATGCTAAGTCCTTTTTTTTAGTTCAGACTGCATGTTAAGTCCTTTTTGATACTTCTGTTTGTTGGACAGTAGTGTCAAGAAACAGAAG
>NW_013865111.1:0-523 GCF_000517525.1 Limulus polyphemus
TTAGATAACTCGTTCTTATCAACATTAGATAACTGTCGTTAGATAACTCGTTTTTACCAACATTAGATAACTGTCCTTAGATAACTCGTTTTTACCAACGTTAGATAACTGTCGTTAGATAATTCGTTTTTACCAACGTTAGATAACTGTCCATTAGATAACTCGTTCTTACCAACGTTTAGATAACTGTCCCGTTAGATAACTGTCCTTAGATAACTGTCCTTAGATAATTCGTTGTTACCAACGTTAGATAACTCATTCTTACCAACGTTAGATAACTGTCATTAGATAACTCGTTCTTACCAACGTTAGATAACTCATTCTTACCAACGTTAGATAACTGTCCTTAGATAACTCATTGTTACCAACGTTAGATAACTGTCCTTAGATAACTCGTTCTTACCAACGTTAGATAACTGTCCTTAGATAACTCGTTCTTACCAACGTTAGATAACTCGTTGTTACCAACGTTAGATAACTGTCCTTAGATAACTCGTTCTTACCAACGTTAGATAACTGTCGG
>NW_013865112.1:0-328 GCF_000517525.1 Limulus polyphemus
AACTATAGAGGGGAGGCGGGTTGTCAATAACATTTACCTCCAACTATCGAGGTAAGGTGGGTAGTCAATAACATTTACCTCCAACTATAGAGGGGAGGCGGGTAGTCAATAACATTTACCTCCAACTATAGAGGGGAGGCGGGTACTCAATAACATTTACCTCCAACTATAGAGGGGAGGCGGGTACTCAATAACATTTACCTCCAACTCTTGGGGGAAGGCGTGTAGGCAATAACATTTACCTCCAACTATAGAGGGAAGGTGGGTAGTCAATAACATTTACCTCCAACTCTTAAGGGAAGGCGGGTTGTCAATAACATTTACCTCC
>NW_013865113.1:0-329 GCF_000517525.1 Limulus polyphemus
CAACTGTGTGGTTAATGTTTGTACATCAAGTGTGTGGTTAATGTTTGTACTTCAAGTGTGTGGTTAATATTTGTACATCAAGTGTGTGGTTAATGTTTGTACATCAAGTGTGTGGTTAATGTTTGTACATCAAGTGTGTAGTTAATGTTTGTACATCAAGTGTGTGGTTAATGTTTGTACTTCAACTGTGTAGTTAATGTTTGTACATCAAGTGTGTGTGGTTAATGTTTGTACATCAAGTGTGTAGTTAATGTTTGTACATCAAGTGTGTGGTTAATGTTTGTACATCAAGTGTGTAGTTAATGTTTGTACATCAAGTGTGTGGTTAA
>NW_013865114.1:0-482 GCF_000517525.1 Limulus polyphemus
TTCAGTGTCAGTTTGTAAGAGTAGTAAAGTATTGAGTTGAGTGATCTAGTTCAGTGTCAGTTTGTAAGAGTAGTAAATTATTGAGTTGAGTGATCTAGTTCAATTTCAGTGTCAGTTTGTGAGAGTAGTAAATTATTGAGTTGAGTGATCTAGTTCAGTGTCAGTTTGAGAGAGTAGTAAATTATTGAGTTGAGTGATCTAGTTCAATGTCAGTTTGTGAGAGTAGTAAATTATTGAGTTGAGTGATCTAATTCAGTGTCAGTTTGTGAGAGTAGTAAATTATTGAGTTGAGTGATCTAGTTCAATGTCAGTTTGAGAGAGTAGTAAATTCTTGAGTTGAGTGATCTAGTTCAGTGTCAGTTTGTGAGAGTAGTAAATTATTGAGTTGAGTGATCTAGTTCAATGTCAGTTTGTGAGAGTAGTAAGTTATTGAGTTGAGTGATCTAGTTCAGTGTCAGTTTGAGAGAGTAGTAAATTCTTGA
>NW_013865115.1:0-561 GCF_000517525.1 Limulus polyphemus
ATCATTATGGTGTGATACAGGTAATACTGATATAGCTAAATCATTATGGTGTGATACAGGTAATACTGATATAGCTAAATCATTATGGTATAGTACAGATAATATTGATATAGCTAAATCATTATGGTATGGTACAGATAATACTGTACTCTGATTGGAAGTTATTGTTGATTATGATATATTAGAAACCGATAGAAAAAGTAATTTTCAATATTCTTACAATGGAAAATTTTCTGTCCTGATTACAGTTATTTTCTTAATTTTTACACGTGTTTTTCGCCAGTATTACCTGTATCACACCATAATGATTTAGCTATATCAGTATTATCTGTACTATACCATAATGATTTAGCTATATCAGTATTATCTGTACTATACCATAATGATTTAGCTATATCAGTATTATCTGTATCATACCATAATGATTTAGCTATATCAGTATTATCTGTACTATACCATAATGATTTAGCTATTTAAGTTTAATTAGCTATACTGATGGCCGGGTTGATTTTTAATTGAGCTCCAAGTATATAGCCCAATCAGAGTAGCTATATACTTGGA
>NW_013865116.1:0-328 GCF_000517525.1 Limulus polyphemus
GTGTACTATCAAAAAGAAGACAAAAGATTTAACGATAGTGTGTACTGTCAATAAGAAGACACTAGATTTAACAATACTGTGTACTGTCATTAAGAAGACACAAGATTTAACGATACTGTGTACTGTCAATTAGAAGACACAAGATTTACGATACTGTGTACTGTCAATAAGAAGACACAAGATATAAGGATACTGTGTACTGTCAATAAGAAGACACAAGATTTAACGATACTGTGTACTGTCAATAAGAAGACACAAGATTTAACGATACTGTGTACTGTCAATAAGAAGACACAAGATTTACGATACTGTGTACTGTCAATAAGAA
>NW_013865117.1:0-329 GCF_000517525.1 Limulus polyphemus
GCCATGAGTGAGGTCAGATCTGAGATAGATGGTTTGTATTGCCATGAGTGAGGTCAGATCTAAGATAGATGGTTTGTATTACTATGAGTGAGGTCAGATCTGAGATAGATGGTTTGTATTACCATGAGTGAGGGCAGATCTGAGATAGATGGTTTGTATTACCATGAGTGAGGTCGGATCTAAGATAGATGGTTTGTATTACCATGAGTGGATAGATAGGTTTGTATTGTCATGAGTGGGGTCAGATCTGAGATAGATGGTTTGTATTACCATGAGTGAGGTCAGATCTGAGATAGATGGTTTGTATTACCATGAGTGAGGTCAGATCT
>NW_013865118.1:0-877 GCF_000517525.1 Limulus polyphemus
AACTACTCAAGCTCCAACTACGACAGACCTTGAGTAGTTGTTCGTTTGTCTGTGGTAGTTGGAGCTTGAGTAGTTGTAGGTTTGTCTGTGGTAGTTGGAGCTTGAGTAGTAGTTGGGTTGTCAGTGGTAGTTGGAGCTTGAGTAGTTGTTGGTTTGACTGTGGTAGTTGGAGCTTGAGTAGTCGTTGGTTTGTCTGTGGTAGTCGGAGCTTGAGTAGTTGTTGGTTTGTCTGTGGTAGTCGGAGCTTGAGTAGTTGTTGGTTTGGCTGTGGTAGTTGGAGCTTGAATAGTTGTTGGTTTGTTTGTGGTAGTTGGAGCTTGAGTTGTTGTTGGTTTCTCCAACTACCACTGACAAACCGTTGGTTTGATTGTGGTAGTTGGAGCTTGAGTAGTTGTTGGTTTGTTTGTGGTAGTTGGAGCTTGAGTTGTTGTTGGTTTGTTTGTGGTAGTTGGAGCTTGAGTAGTTGTTGGTTTGTTTGTGGTAGTTGGAGCTTGAGTTGTTGTTGGTTTGTCGTGTAGTTGGAGCTTGAGTAGTTGTTGGTTTGTCTGACTACTCAAGCTCCAACTACCACTGACAAGCCAACAACTACTCAAGCTCCAACTACCACAAACAAGCCAACAACTACTCAAGCTACAACTACGACAGACAAACCAACAACTAATCAAGCTCCAACTACCACAAACAAGCCAACAACTACTCAAGCTCCAACTACGACAGACAAACCAACAACTACTCAAGCTCCAACTACCACTGACAAACCAACAACTACTCAAGCTCCAACTACCACAAACAAACCAACAACTACTCAACCTCCAACTACCACTGACAAACCAACAACTACACAAGCTCCAACTACCACAAACAAACCAACATCTAA
>NW_013865119.1:0-268 GCF_000517525.1 Limulus polyphemus
TGTTCATGTAGTAGTTGTACCAAGTAAGGCTAAAGATGAGTATGTTGGATATAAATTCGGTAACTATAGTAACACCTAGGTACTTATGGAGTAGTTGTACCAAGTAAGGCTAAAATTAGTATGGTGGTTATAAATTCTGTAACTAGAGTTACACCTAGGTGTTGATGGAGTAGTTGTACCTAGTAAGGCTAAAGATGAGTTTGGTGGTTAAAAATTCGGAAACTAGAGTTACACCTAAGTGTTCATGGAGTAGATGTACCAAGTAAGG
>NW_013865120.1:0-363 GCF_000517525.1 Limulus polyphemus
TAAATTTCCAACAAGAACCACAAACATTTTAAGTATTGGGATATTAAACATAAGAGTTAAAAAGAAAGTGCGAAATTCAAAATAAAGCGGTGTAAACAATCTTGAAGCAAACGTCTTTAGCAGGAATAGCAACCAAGTTCGATGCTCGTCTCCGAGTCGCGAGAGGGAGCAATTGAAATGAAAAAAGTACTGTAATAAAAGCTGTTGCAGTTTTAAGCACACACACACACACTATGTTCCGTTATTTATACTGTTTCTGTAAACATCAGAGAATTATTTCTCCCAGTGTTTTGAATGTACGTTGATCAATCTCCATACAATTCTATGGTTTTTTTATATAAATATTTGGCAGGAACGGGTGAG
>NW_013865121.1:0-683 GCF_000517525.1 Limulus polyphemus
CCTGAGGATGACAAACAATTCCATGGTAAAACAGAGGAAATTGTGAAATTCATTGAGGTGGGACAAATCTGTGACAGGCTGCTAGTCTCCAGTTTTCTTAGGGACAACAAACAGCCTGGAATAATAATCGAGAAAAAGATGAGTCAATGACCTGTTGAGACAGAAGATCTTGAACCATCTGTAACACATGTTGGCTCGAAATGGAATCCAGTGGGTTATTTGGAATTCATCAGATGGGCTTCTACATTTTTCTCAGTTCTATGACAAAAGATCACCAAAGGGGAAGAAATTCTCACAATCAAGCTCCCACCAGACCAGAACTCACCAGGTTTGTCACCCATACTGTTGGCGCCATGTCAATTACATCAAAGAAAATTACGAGTTACAGAACCCTTGGAAGAAGGAATGGATAAGGGCTGAGAAAGACTAGGACAGGAAACGGAAATAGGGACTTGTCTTGGTTTTGACTGCGACAAAAAAGGAAGAAATGGCAGAGGATTCCTCATGTGATTCCAAAGTGTGAGGAACATGGTCGACACATACCATCAAAGAGTGGGGGACACTGAGATAAGTGGGTGGCAAATGAACATAGAACAAGGCCACATCAAGACCCAGAAATTCCTAACAACAAAGAAACTATGTGTGTAAGGCAAGAGCCAAGGGCAACAAACGAGCCAAATGTG
>NW_013865122.1:0-329 GCF_000517525.1 Limulus polyphemus
CCATGATGTCATATTATCTAACGTTCTACCATGATGTCATATTATCTAACGTTCTACCATGATGTCATATTATCTAACGTTCTATCATGATGTCATATTATCTAACGCTCCATCATGATGTCATATTATCTAACGTTCTACCATGATGTCATATTATCTAACGTTCTATCATGATGTCATATTATCTAACGCTCCATCATGATGTCATATTATCTAACGTTCTATCATGATGTCATATTATCTAACGCTCCATCATGATGGAGATATGTAGTTTTATACAACTTGATCACTAATCTAAACTTGCGATATGTAGTTTTATACAACTTGAT
>NW_013865123.1:0-328 GCF_000517525.1 Limulus polyphemus
TTAAATCTTTTGTCTACTTATTGACAGTACTCAGTATTTTTAAATCTTGTGTCTTGTTCTTGACAGTACACTATTTCGTTAAATCTTGTGTTTTCTTATTGATAGTACACAGTATTGTTAAATTTGGTGTAGTCTTATTGATAGTACACAGTATTGTTAAATCTAGTGTCTTGTTATTGACATACACAGTATGGTTAAATCTTGTGTCTTCTTATTGACAGTTCACAGTATTGTTAAATCTTGTGTCTTCTTATTAACAGTACACAGTATGGTTAAATTTTTATGTCTTCTTATTGACAGTACACAATATCGTTAAATCTAGTGTCTA
>NW_013865124.1:0-329 GCF_000517525.1 Limulus polyphemus
GTAATAAATGTACTGTATAACGTTGTTAGAATATGTAATGTAATAAATGTGCTGTATAACGTTGTTAGCAAATGTAATGTAATAAATGTACTGTATAACGTTGTTAGAATATGTAATGTAATAAATGTACTGTATAACGTTGTTAGCATATGTAATGTAATAAATGTACTGTATAACGTTGTTAGCATATGTAATGTAATAAATGTACTGTATAACGTTGTTAGAATATGTAATGTAATAAATGTACTGTATAACGTTGTTAGCAAATGTAATGTAATAAATATACTGTATAACGTTGTTAGCATATGTAATGTAATAAATGTACTGTG
>NW_013865125.1:0-329 GCF_000517525.1 Limulus polyphemus
TTATCTCCAACTTACATTATTGAAGATTTCTCTTAGAGTGATTTCCAATATGCATTATTGAAGATTTCTTTTAGAGTGATCTCTAATTTACATTATTGAATATTTCTCTTAGAGTGATCTCCAACTTACATTATTGAATATTTCTCTTAGAGTGATCTCCAATTTACATTATTGAAGATTTCTCTTAGAGTGATCTCCAGCTTACATTATTGAAGATTTCTCTTAAAGTGGTCTCCAACTTACATTATTGAAGATTTCTCTTAGAGTTATCTCCAACTTACATTATTGAAGATTTCTCTTAGAGTGATCTCCAACTTACATTATTGAAT
>NW_013865126.1:0-611 GCF_000517525.1 Limulus polyphemus
ATATATATATAATTAACAGGTGTGATAACGTCAAAATAGCGATATTGAAGAACTGCTAGATATACGTATGAAAACATAGAAACCACACTCTCTACTCTAGATATACGTATGAAAACAAACAAGCCACACTCTCTACTCTAGATATACGTATGAAAACATAGAAACCACACTCTCTACTCTAGATATACGTATGAAAACAAACAAGCCACACTCTCTACTCTAGATATACGTATGAAAACATAGAAGCCACACTCTCTACTCTAGATATACGTATGAAAACATAGAAACCACACTCTCTACTCTAGATATACGTATGAAAACATAGAAACCACACTCTCTACTCTAGATATACGTATGAAAACATAGAAACCACACTCTATACTCTAGATATACGTATGAAAACATAGAAACCACACTCTCTACTCTAGATATACGTATGAAAACATAGAAACCACAATATACGTATGAAAACATAGCAGCCACACTCTCTACTCTAGATATACGTATGAAAACAAACAAGCCATACTCTCTACTCTAGATATACGTATGAAAACAAGAACCACACTCTCTACTCTAGATATACGTATGAAAACATAGAAACCGCACTCTCT
>NW_013865127.1:0-334 GCF_000517525.1 Limulus polyphemus
GGCTAAAGATGAGTATGGTGGTTATAAATTCGGTAACTAGAGTTACACCTAGATGTTCATTTAGTAGTTGTACCAAGTGAGGCTAAACATGAATATGGTGGGTATAAATTCGGTAAGAAGAGTTACACCTATGTGTTCATGGAGTAGCTGTACTTAGTAAGGCTAAAGATGAGTATGGTGGTTATAAATTTGGCAACTAGAGTTAAACCTAAGTGTTCATGGAGTAGTTGTACCAAGTAAGACTAAAGATGAATATAGTGGTTATAAATTCTGTAATTAGAGTTACACATAGGTGTTCATGGAGTAGTTGTACCAAGTAAGGCAAAAGATGAGT
>NW_013865128.1:0-387 GCF_000517525.1 Limulus polyphemus
ATGATATGTTTGGTGTTATCTGTACTTGGTTAAACTGTTCTTTATGATCGGTTTGATGTCATCTGTACATGGTTAAACTGTTCTTTATGATCTGTTTGGTGTCATCTGTACATGGTTAAACTGTTCTTTATGATCTGTTTGGTGTCATCTGTACATGGTTAAACTGTTCTTTATGATCAGTTTGGTGTCATCTGTACATGGTTAAACTGTTTTTTATGATCTGTTTGGTGTCATCTGTACTTGGTTAAACTGTTCTTTATGATCAGTTTGGTGTCATCTGTACTTGGTTAAACTGTTCTTTATGATCTGTTTGGTGTCATCTGTACATGGTTAAACTGTTCTTTATGATCTGTTTGGTGTCATCTGTACTTGGTTAAACTGTTCTTT
>NW_013865129.1:0-955 GCF_000517525.1 Limulus polyphemus
TAAATCTTGTGTCTTTTTATTGATAGTACACAGTATCGTTAAAACTTTTAGCTTGTTATTGATAGTACACAGTATCATTAAATCTTATGACTTGTTATGATAGTACACAGTATCGTTAAATCTTTTGTCTTATTATTGACAGTACACAGTATTGATAAATCCTTTTTCTTCTTATTGACAGGAGACAGTAATGTTAAATTATGTTTCTTCTTTTTGACAGTTTTCTTCTTTTTGACAGTACACAGTATTGATAAATCCTGTATCTTCTTATTGACATGACACAGTATTGTTAAATCCTGTATTTTCTAATTGACAGGACACAGTATTGTTTAATCTTGTGTCTTCTAATTGACAGTACACAGTGTTGATAAATCCGGTATCTTCTTATTGACAGGACACAGTATTGATAAATCCTGTATATTCTTATTGACGTGACACAGTATTGTTAAATCCTGTATCTTCTTATTGACAGGACACAGTATTGTTAAATCTTGTGTCTTATAATTGACAGTACACACTGTTGATAAATCCTGAATATTCTTATTGACAGGACACCCTATTTTTAAATCTTGTATCTTTTTAATGATTTAACGATACTGTGTACTATAATAACAAGTCATAAGATTTAATGATACTGTGTACTATCAATAACAAGCCAAAAGATTTAACGATACTGTGTACTGTCGTGTACTGTCAATAAGAAGACAAAAATTTATCAATACTGTGTACTGTCAATAAGAAGACACAAGATTTAACAATACTGTGTCCTGTCAATAAGAAGATACAGGATTTATCAATACTCCTGTATCTTCTTATTGAAAGGACTCAGTATTGTTAAATCTTGTGTCTTTTTACTGACAGTACAGAGTATCGTTTAATCTTGAGGCTTGTTATTGATAGTACACAGTATCATTAAATGTTATGACTTGTTATGATAGTACACAGTATCGTTAAA
>NW_013865130.1:0-299 GCF_000517525.1 Limulus polyphemus
CACAAAATCACCATATGTTATACTTATCGACAAGATTCATCATCTGGAACACTCCGATTCACAAAAATCACCAAATGTTATACTTATCCACAAATTTCATTATCTGGTACACTATGAAATCCCAGTATCACCATACGTTATACTTATCGACAAGATTCATCATCTGGTGCATGAAATTCAACATATGTTATACTTATCGAAAGATTCATCATCTGTTACACTCTGAATCAGAAATATGACCATATGTTATACTTATCGACAAGATTCATTATCTGGTACACTATGATTCACCATATGTT
>NW_013865131.1:0-344 GCF_000517525.1 Limulus polyphemus
CATTAAAGCGATGTTTCAACCCCGTTTATAGTCAGTTCCTTAGCTTCTCACAAACATTAAAACGATGTTTCAACCACGTTTATAGTCAGTTCCTTAGCTTTTCACAAGCATTAAAGCGATGTTTTAACCACGTTTATAGTCAGTTCCTTATCTTCTCACAAACATTAAAACGATGTTTCAACCACGTTTATAGTCCGTTTCTTAGCTTCTCACAAGCATTAAATCGATGTTTCAACCACGTTTATAGTCCGTTCCTTAGCTTCTCACAAACATTAAAACGATGTTTCAACCACGTTTATAGTCAGTTCCTTAGCTTCTCACAAACATTAAAACGATGTTTCAAC
>NW_013865132.1:0-328 GCF_000517525.1 Limulus polyphemus
ACAACTATCACCCACAGCAAAATGTTGGCAGTCATACTTAGAACACGTCAATAACTGTCACCCACAGCAAAATGTTGGCAGTCATACTTAGAACACGTCCATAACTGTCAACCACTGCAAAATGTTGGCAGTCATACTTATAACACGTCAATAACTGTCACCCACAGCAAAATGTTAGCAGACATACTTAGAACACGTCAATAACTGTCACCCACAGCAAAATGTTGACAGTAATACTTAGAACACGTCCATAACTGTCAACCACTGCAAAATGTTGGCAGTCATACTTAGAACACGTCCATAACTGTTCAACCACTGCAAAATGTTG
>NW_013865133.1:0-327 GCF_000517525.1 Limulus polyphemus
GCTCTTAACGGTATAACTGAAAAAGACTCATACCCACTGCCAAGAATTGATGATACACTTGATGCCCTAAGTGGAACCAGTTGGTTTTCAACTCTCTAGACTTAAAGTCGGGTTTCCATCAAGTGAAAATGGCTGAAGCAGATAAACCTAAGACTGCATATAGTTATGGCCAAGGTCTCTGGCAATACTGTGTGATGCCATTTGGGCTTAGCAATGCTCCAGCAACATTTCAGAGGCTGACGGAAAGAGTACTGGAAGGCCTACAATGAAGGATAGCCCTAGTGTACCTGGATGATGTCATTGTGTTTGCAACAACGTTTGATGAGG
>NW_013865134.1:0-329 GCF_000517525.1 Limulus polyphemus
GTCGGAACGAAGTTCCGGAAAGTTAATTAACAAACGGAGACGTAACACTATAAATATTGAAATAATGTGTGTACAGACAAATGTTAAATTTCCAGCAAAAACATTAATAATTGTGATTATTTTCGTGTTATAAATCAATCGATACTTAAAATTCATTATAATGTAGTAGCAAAAGTTATGCCAAACTAAAAAACTACCAGTGACACAGTTAATAAGTCTGCGGGAACTTATGATATTAGAAACTGAGTTTCAATACTGTTACGACAGCGGAAGTCACGTGACCCTAGTAACACGTCATGAGCTTCTAGAAGGATACTGAATGCTCGGGT
>NW_013865135.1:0-329 GCF_000517525.1 Limulus polyphemus
AAAGAGAAAAACACGAATGAGCTTCGTTTGTTTACAGTGACGATCAGACTCCACTATTCAACCTGATAAAGGTAGGTGGTGAGTACTGTCGACTAGCGCCCCCTCGGCCTTAACGTGTACAGCACTGTTTTGCGGCAACGATTCGCGAACCGTGCTCTCTAGGGTTCACAGTTCAAGCATTCTAGCTACTAGGCTACGCCCGGCCCAAAGGAGTAACTATTCTTTCCACACCTTCTTACTGCTGTGTAATGTATGATACTAACAATTTAACTTACTACAACGTACAGACGTGCAATTGTAAGAACAATTTATGATTCAACAGATATAAA
>NW_013865136.1:0-668 GCF_000517525.1 Limulus polyphemus
TGGATAAAGTAAGTCAACTAAGTCATAGAAGAGGTAGACAGAGAAAGACGATCATGCTGGATAAAGTAAGTCAACTAAGTCATAGAAGAAGTAGACAAAGAAAGACGATCATGCTGGATAAAGTAAGTCAACTAAGTCATAGTAGAAGTAGACAGAGAAAGACGATCATGCTGGATAAAGTCACTAAGTCATTGAAGAGGTAGACAGAGAAAGACGATCATGCTGGATAAAGTAAGTCAACTAAGTCATAGAAGAAGTAGACAGAGAAAGACGATCATGCTGGATAAAGTAAGTCAACTAAGTCATAGAAGAAGTAGACAAAGAAAGACGATCATGCTGGATAAAGTACTTCAACTAAGTCATAGTAGAAGTGGACAGAGAAAGACGATCATGCTGGATAAAGTAAGTCAACTAAGTCATAGAAGAAGTAGACAGAGAAAGACGATCATGCTGGATAAAGTAAGTCAACTAAGTCATAGAAGAAGTAGACAGAGAAAGACGATCATACTGGATAAAGTAAGTCAACTAAGTCATAGAAGAGGTAGACAGAGAAAGACGATCATGCTGGATAAAGTAAGTCAACTAAGTCATAGAAGAGGTAGACAGAGAAAGACGATCATGGTGTCTAAAGTAAGTCAACTAAGTCATAGAAGAAGTAGACAGAGAAA
>NW_013865137.1:0-516 GCF_000517525.1 Limulus polyphemus
AAGTACTCTATCAGATAGTTTTAAAGTATAAATACATCAAATACAATGTAAGTACTCTATCAGATAGTTTTAAAGTATAAATACATCAAATACAATGTAAGTACTCTATCAGATAGTTTTAAAGTATAAATACAAGGTAAAGTACTCTATCAGATACTTTTAAAGTATAAATACATTCTTGTTTTCACTGTTGAGAAGAGAACAAAATTATTCATACAATTTGACTAAACAGGTAATATGCCATTAACATGACTAACTCTTGCCATCTGTAGGAAGTGTTCTATGTTCAGTAATATACCATTAACATGACTAACTCTTGCCATCTGTAGGAAGTGTTCTATGTTCAGTAATATACCATTATCATGACTAACTCTTGCCATCTGTAGGAAGTGTTCTATGTTCAGTAATATACCATTAACATGACTAACTCTTGCCATCTGTAGGAAGTGTTCTATGTTCAGTAATATACCATTAACATGACTAACTCTTGCCATCTGTAGGAAGTGTTCTATGTTC
>NW_013865138.1:0-327 GCF_000517525.1 Limulus polyphemus
GGATAGTACACAGTTTTGCTAAATCGTTTGTCTTCTTAATGAGAGTACTCAGTATAGTTAAATCTTGTGTCTTCTTATTGACAGTGCACAGTATCGATAAATCTTGTGTCTTCTTGTTGACAGTACACAGTATCGTTAAATCTTGTGTCTTCTTATTGACAGTACACAGTATCGATAAATCTTGTGTCTTCTTGTTGACAGTACACAGTATCGTTAAATCTTGTGTCTTCTTATTGACAGTACACAGTATCGTTAAATCTTATGTCTTCTTCTTGACAGTACACAGTATCGTTAAATCTTGTGTCTTCTTATTGACAGTACACATTA
>NW_013865139.1:0-1130 GCF_000517525.1 Limulus polyphemus
ACAGATCCACATTCTCCAGTATAGCTTCGACAGATTCACAATCTCCAGTACAGCTTCGACAGATTCACTTTCCCCAGTACAGTTTCGACAGATTCACATTCCCCAGTACAGCTTCGGCAGATTCACATTCCCCAGTACAGCTTCGACAGATTCACATTCGCCAGTACAGATTCACATTCCCAGTATAGCTTCGACAGACCCACATTCTCCAGTACAGCTTCGACAGATTCACATTCCCCAGTACAGCTTCGACAGATTCACATTCGCCAGTACAGATTCACATTCCCAGTATAGCTTCGACAAATCCACATTCTCCAGTATAGCTTCGACAAATCCACATTCTCCAGTATAGCTTCGACAGATTCACATTCTCCAGTACAGCTTCGACAGATTCACATTCCCCAATACAGCTTCGACAGATTCACATTCCCAGTATAGCTTCGACAGATCCACATTCTCCAGTATAGCTTCGTACTGGGGAATGTGAATCTGTTGAAGCTGTACTGGAGAATGTGAATCTGTGCTTTTCGACAGATTCACATTCCCCAGGGAATGTGAATCTGTACGTCGAAGCTGTACTAGATTCACATTCCCCAGTACAGCTTCGACAGATTCACGTTCCCCAGTACAGCTTTGACAGATTAACATTCCCCAGTACAGATTCACATTCCCAGTATAGCTTCGACAGATCCACATTCTCCAGTACAGCTTCGACAGATTCACATTCTCCAGTATAGCTTCGACAGATTCACATTCTCCAGTACAGCTTCGACAGATTCACATTCCCCAATACAGCTTCGACAGATTCACTTTCCCCAGTACAGCTTCGACAGATTCACATTCGCCAGTATAGCTTCGACAGCTTCACATTCCCCAGTACAGCTTCGACAGATTCACATTCGCCAGTACAGATTCACATTCCCAGTATAGCTTCGACAGATCCACATTCTCCAGTATAGCTTCGACAGATCACATTCTCCAGTATAGCTTCGACAGATTCACATTCTCCAGTACAGCTTCGACAGATTCACATTCTCCAGTACAGCTTCGACAGATTCACGTTCCCCAGTACAGCTTCGACAGATTCACATTCCCCAGTACAGATTCACATACCCAGTATAGCTTCTAAA
>NW_013865140.1:0-329 GCF_000517525.1 Limulus polyphemus
GTATCGTTAAATCTTGGGTCTTCTTATTGAAAGTACACAGTATCGTTAAATCTTGTGTCTTCTTATTGACAGTACACATTATCGTTAAATCTTGTGTCTTCTTATTGACAGGACACATTATTGTTAAATCTTCTGTTTTCTTACTGACAGTAAACATTATCGTTAAATCTTGTGTGGTCTTATTGACAGTACACATTATAGTTAAATCTTGTGTTTTCTTCTTGAAAGTACACAGTATCTTTAAATCTTGTGTCTTCTTATTGACAGTACACAGTATCGTTAAATCTTGTGTCTTCTTATTGACAGTATACAGTATCGTTAAATCTTGT
>NW_013865141.1:0-347 GCF_000517525.1 Limulus polyphemus
ATGAAAATATTACACATTCGTCACTATGGTAACTTCATGAAAGTATTTCACATACTACACTATGGTAACTTCATGAAAATATTACACATGCTACACTATGGTAACTTCATGAAAGTATTACACATATTACACATACTACACTATGTTAACTTCATGAAAATATTACACATACTACGCTATGTTAACTTCATGAAAATATTACACATACTACACTATAATAACTTCATATGTTATACATACTACACTATGTTAACTTCATGAAAATATTACACATACTACACTATGTTAACTTCATGAAAATATTACACATTCGTCATTATGGTAACTTCAATGAAAATATTACACAT
>NW_013865142.1:0-906 GCF_000517525.1 Limulus polyphemus
TTAAATCAATGAAACTAATAAAGCAGTATAATTCTATAACTTAAATATTTTCACTATAGAGATTTTAAACACCATGTTAAATCAAGGAAACTAATAAAGCAGTATAATTCTATAACTTATATATGTTCACTATAGATATTTTAAACACCATCTTTATTCAATGAAACTAATAAAGCAGTATAATTCTATAACTTATATATGTTCACTATAGAGATTTAAACACCATGTTTATTCAATGAAACTAATAAAGCAGTATAATTCTGTAACTTACATATGTTCACTATAGAGATTTAAACACCATGTTAAATCAAGGAAACTAATGAATTATACTGCTTTTATAACTTATATATGTTCACTATAGAGATTTAAACACCATGTTTATTCAAGGAAACTTATAAAGCATTATAATTCTATAACTTATATATGTTCACTATAGAGATTTAAACACCATGTTTATTCAAGGAAACTAATAAAGCAGTATAATTCTATAACGTATATATGTTCACTATAGAGATTTTAAACACCATGTTTATTCAATGAAACAAATAAAGCAGTATAATTCTATAACGTATATATGTTCACTATAGAGATTTAAACACCATCTTTATTCAATAAAACAAATAAAACAGTATAATTCTATAACTTATATATGTTCACTATAGAGAATTTAAACACCATGTTTTAGTGAACATATATAAGTTATAGAATTATACTACTTTATTAGTTTCATTGAATCAGAGATTTTAAACATCATGTTTATTCAATGAAACTGATAAAGCAGTATAATTCTATAACTTATGTATGTTCACGAACATATGTAAGTTACAGAATTATACTGCTTTATTAGAACTATAGAGATTTAAACACCATGTTTATTCAATGAAACTAATAAAGCAGTATAATTCT
>NW_013865143.1:0-329 GCF_000517525.1 Limulus polyphemus
ATTTAACAATTTTATGTACTATCAATAAGAAGACAAGATTTAACGATACTGTGTACTATCAATAACAAGCCATAAGATTTAACGATACTGTTTACTGTTAATAAGAAGACACGAGATTTAACAATACTGTGTACTGTAAATAAGAAGACACTAGATTTAACAATACTGTTCACTTTCGATAAGAAGACACAAGATTTAACGATTATGTGTATTGTCAATAAGAAGACACAAGATTTAACAATAGTGTGTACTGTCAATAAGAAGACACAAGATTTAACAATACTGTGTACTGTCAATAAGAAGACACAAGATTTAACAACTACTATGTA
>NW_013865144.1:0-328 GCF_000517525.1 Limulus polyphemus
TTTCTGTAGCTATTTGAGTAAAGCAAGGAGGAAAGAGTTGATATTTCTGTAGCTATTTGAGTAAAGCAATGGGAGAAAGAGTTGATATTTCTGTAGCTATTTGAGTAAAGCAAGGAGGAAAGAGTTGATATTTCTGTAGCTATTTGAGTAAAGAAAGGGGAAAGAGTTGATATTTCTGTAGCTATTTGAGTAAAGCAAGGAGAAAAGAGTTGATATTTCTGTAGCTATTTGAGTAAAGCAAGGAGGAAAGAGTTGATATTTCTGTAGCTCCTTGAGTAAAGAAAGGGGAAAGAGTTGTTATTTCTGTAGCTATTTGAGTAAAGCAAGG
>NW_013865145.1:0-329 GCF_000517525.1 Limulus polyphemus
GATACACCTAGGTTTTTATGGAGTAGTTGTACCAAGTAAGGCTACATATGAGTATGGTGGTTATAAATACTGTAACTAGAGTTAACCAAAGTGTTCATGGAGTACTTGTACCAAATAATGCTAAGGATGAGTATGGTGGTTATAAATTCGGTAACTATAGTTACACCTAGGTGTTCATGGAGTAGTCGTACCAAGTTAAGGCTAAAGATGAGTATGGTGGTTAAAAATTCGGTAACTATAGTTACACCTAGCTGTTCATGGAGTAGTTGGGCCAAATAATGCTAAGGATCAGTATTGTGGTTATAAATTCGGTAACTATAGTTACACCT
>NW_013865146.1:0-328 GCF_000517525.1 Limulus polyphemus
CCTGTTAAAGTATCATGGGATTGGCGCAGCACAGCTTCCCGTAACTTTCTCGGGATAACCGTTTGCCAGGTCGTCACTTTCCCATCTGCAGTTTCCCATCTCCAGAGAACAAAACCATCTTCAAGCTTCAACTGGTCCCATTGTGCCCAATAGTTCTTTGTACAAGGCTTAAGCTAAACACCAAGCAGGGCAGAAAACACTTGCTTGTAGAAAATCAATTATTGGCTTCAAATCTGGGTCTATCTCCTGCTATGATTTAATATATATATACCTAGTTCCCCTTCATCATCATCAACTCCTTCAGTCACCTTGACTTCAGCCTGATGGC
>NW_013865147.1:0-1041 GCF_000517525.1 Limulus polyphemus
GCAAAACCCCAAGTTTGTTTTGCTTATGTCGAAACTGATTAATTTTAAAGTAATATTCAAGTTAAGTGAATAGCAAAGAAATTATTTTAAATTAAATATTGTCCCCACCTTTAAATTAAGTATTATCCCACCCACACACACTTTAAATTAAATACTGTTCCCCTTCATGGGTTAACGGTATCTATACCGACTTGCTATGCTAGAATCCGGGTCTTGTGGTAGACAGAGTGCATGCAGAGAACATTGTATAACTCTGCGCTAAAACAAATAAACACAAAGAAAGTAAATACTGTTCACGCAAACATGTTACGTGAATCACGTGATTTTACTGTAATCTCCTCACAATTATTTACAATCCTTTAGTGACGTATCATCAAGGTCGCAACTTAAACAGAAATATAACGCTTCACATACAACTAGTTATACATACGATTTATGAAAAACATGATTAAATACTAACCAGTTGTCATTCGCCAAGTAAAGTAAAACATCCTTTCCAGTTTCCTCCACAAATCCTTGGGACTTCTTTTTTGTAAAAGAAGGCTCAGGTTACACAGAAGACAAAGAAACTTCCTTCTGTCGAGATCAATTATGTTTTAAATAATATTTCTTAGATAGTTTGATAGAAAAATTTCGTGTAAGATTTGAAGAAATGCTAGACATAATTTGTTAAGATCTTAAAACCTTGTCAACGTTAATGAAGTTGAATTTGGATCTAAATAATCATAAATTGGAATAACTTATAAGATAGAAGAATGCTTTAGGTTATCACAGCGTTATCATTCATGTAGAAATAGTTCCTAATGGCACATTATTCAGTTGTTATTACTCTTCACTTAAGCAATCTTAAGCTTGTTCTTTGAAATCACGATGAATTAGAATATGTTGCTAAGTGTTTCACATATGTTTCTATTACACAAATGTATATAAAACAATAACCTACAAGAAGATGTATATTACTTTCATGCAAAGAACTTGAAGTTTTAACCACGACAGGGAAGCTCATTTATCACAGATGGACTATTTTGGCTAGCCAGGTTT
>NW_013865148.1:0-329 GCF_000517525.1 Limulus polyphemus
CAGTACACAGTATTGTTAAACTTGTGTCTTCTTATTGACAGCACACAGTAATGTTAAATCTTGTGTCTTCTTACTGACAGTACACAGTATTGTTAAATTTTTATGTCTTCTTATTGACAGTACACACATTCGTTAAATCTCGTGTCTTCTTAATGATAAAACACACTATCGTTAAATCTCGTGTCTTCTTATTGATAAAACGCACTATCGTTAAATCTCGTCTCTTCTTATTGATAGTACACAGTAATGTTAAATCTTGTATCTTCTTATTGACAGTACACAGTATCGTTAAATCTTGTGTCTTCTTATTGACAGTACACAGTATTTTT
>NW_013865149.1:0-328 GCF_000517525.1 Limulus polyphemus
CTTGGTAATTAAACTGTCTAACACTGCGATTTGGTAAATAAACCGTGTCTAACACTGTGACTTGGTAATTAAACTGTCTAACACTGTGATTTGGTAAATAAACCGTGTCTAACACTGTGACTTGGTAAATAAACCGTGTCTAACACTATGACTTGGTAACTAAACTGTCTAACACTGCGACTTGGTAAATAAACTGTCTAACACTGCGATTTGGTAAATAAACCGTGTCTAACACTATGACTTGGTAAATAAACCGTGTCTAACACTGTGATTTGGTAAATAAACTGTCTAACACTGCGACTTGGTAAATAAACTGTCTAACACTGCG
>NW_013865150.1:0-329 GCF_000517525.1 Limulus polyphemus
CTTGTGTCTTCTTATTGAAAGTACACAGTATCGTTAAATCTTGTGTCTAGTTATTGACAGTACACATTATCGTTAACTCTTGTGTCTTCTTATTGACAGTACACAGTATCGTTAAATCTTGTGTCTTCTTATTGACAGTACCCAATATTGTTAAATCTTGTGTCTTCTTATTGAAAGTACACAGTATCGTTAAATCTTGTGTCTACTTATTGACAGTACACAGTATCGTTAACTCTTGTGTCTTCTTATTGACAGTACACATTATCGTTGAATATTGTTTCTTCTTATTGACAGTACACAGTATCGTTAAATCTTGTATCTTCTTATTG
>NW_013865151.1:0-329 GCF_000517525.1 Limulus polyphemus
TCCCAACGAAACTTTAACGACACAAGTCTTTACTTAATAAAACTGGTTTATTCTTTCCGAATATAACTCTGCGATACAGTTAATCTCAATACTCGCGCTAAAACAACACTGTAACGACGAACGTCAATAATACTTCCGACTGCAGTTCAATTACTCACTTACTATCTATCTACTCACACATTACCTTCCCGCGTCACGTTTTCCCCATCTTATATATATACCAGCCTACCCTACTAGTAAATACTAGAGCATTCATGAAAAAACAAGATAGTTCTAGAAAATAGAGGGCGCCACACCAGTCACGTGACCTCGATGACGCAACACTACTT
>NW_013865152.1:0-329 GCF_000517525.1 Limulus polyphemus
ATAAAATATCTATACGTTATACTTAATATATAAAATAGCTATATATTATACTTAGATTTATAAAATAGTTATACATTATACTTAATATATAAAGTATATATTATATATTATACTTAGATTTATAAATTAGTTTTACTTTATACTTAGATTTATAAAATAGCTATACGTTATACTTAATATATAAAATAGCCATACATTATACTTAGACTTATAAAATAGCTATATATTATACTTAGATTTATAAAATAGCTTTACGTTACACTTAGATTTATAAAATAGCTATACATTATACTCAGACTTATAAAATGACTAATATTATATTTAGATTT
>NW_013865153.1:0-1328 GCF_000517525.1 Limulus polyphemus
CTTGTTATTGATAGTACACAGTATGATTAAATCTTATGACTTGTTATGATAGTACACAGTATCGTTAAATCTTGTTTCTTCTTATTGACAGTACACAGTATTGATAAATCCTTTTTCTTCATATTGACAGGGCACAGTATTTTTAAATTATGTTTCTTCTTATTGACAGTACACAGTATTGATAAATAATAAAAAGACATAAGATTTAACAATACTGAGTCCAATCAATAAGAAGATACAGGATTTATCAATACTGAGTACTGTCAATAAGAAGACACAAGATTTAACGATACTGTGTACTGTCAATAAGAAGATAAAGGATTTATCAATACTGTGTAATGTCAAAAAAAAAGACACAAGATTTAACAATACTGTGTCCTGTCAATAAGAAGATACAGGATTTATCAATAATGTGTACTGTCAATAAGAAGACACAATATTTAACAATACTGTGTCCTGTCAATAAGAAGATACAGGATTTATCAATACTGTGTCCTGTCAATAAGAAGATACGGGATCAATAACAAGCCACAAGATTTAACGATACTGTGTACTGTCAGTAAAAAGACACAAGATTTAACAATACTATGTACTATCAAAAAGAAGACAAGATTTAACGATACTGTGTACTGTCAATAAAAAGACACAAGATTTAACGATACTGTGTACTATCAATAAGAAGACAAGATTTACCAATACTGTGTACTGTCAATAAGGAGACACAAGATTTATCAATACCGTTTACTCTCAATAAGAAGACACAAGATTTAACAATACTATGTACTATCACAAAGAAGACAAGATTTAACGATACTGTGTACTGTCAAGATAAAGGATTTATCAATACTGTGTACTGTCAATAAGAAGACACAAGATTTAACGATACTGTGTACTGATACTGTGTACTTTCAATAAGAAGACACAAAATTTAACAATACTATGTACTGTCAATAAGAAGACACAAGATTTAACAATACTGTGTCCTGTCAATAAGAAGATACAGGATTTATCAATACTGTGTACTGTAAATAAGAAGACACAAGATTTATCAATACCGTTTAATCTCAATAAGAAGTTAAATCTTGTGTCTTCTTATTGACAGTACACAGTATTGATAAATCCTTTATCTTCTTATTGACAGGACACAGTATTGTTAAATCTTGTGTCTTCTTATTGACAGTATACAGTATTGATAAATCCTGTATCTTCTTATTGACAGGACACAGTATTGTTAAATCTTGTGTCTTCTAATTGACAGTACATAGTGTTGATAAATACTGTAGTCCTGTCAATAAGAAGATTCAGTAGTGTTAAATCTTGAGTCTTTT
>NW_013865154.1:0-1001 GCF_000517525.1 Limulus polyphemus
CACGAATACCTAAGTGTAACTCTAGTTACCGAATTTGTAACCACCATACTCATCTTTAGCGTTATTGGTACACCAACTCCAGGAATACCCAGGTGTAACTCTAGTTACCGAATTAATAACCACCATACTCATCGTTAGCGTTATTTGGCACAACTACTACATGAACACTTAGGTGTAACTCTAGTTACACAATTTATATCCACCATACTCATCTTTAGCCTTACTTGGCACAACGACTCCATGAACACTTAGGTTTAACTCTGTTTACCGAATTTATAACCCCCATAATCATTTTTAGCGTTTTTTGGTACAACAACTCCACGAACACCTAGGTGTAACTCTATTTACACAAATGGTTATAAATTCCGTAACTAGAGTTACACCTAAATGTTCATGGAGTAGTTGTACCAAGTAAGGCTAAAGATGAGTATGGTGGTTATAAACCATACTCATCTTTAGCCTTACTTGGTACAACTACTCCATGAACACCTAGATGTAAATATAGTTACCGAATTTATAACCATCATACTCATCTTTAGGAGTAGTTGTACCAAGTAAGGCATGAACACATAGGAGTAACTCTAGTTACCGAATTTATAACCACCATACTCATCGTTAGCCTTACTTGGTACAACTACTCCATAAACACCTAGGTGTATCTCTAGTTACCGAATATATAACCACCATTCTCTCTTTAGCGATATTTGGTACAACAACACCACGAATACCTAGGTGTAACTCTGGTTACCGAATTTATAAACCCCACACAGCCTTACTTGGTACAACTACTCCATGAACACCTAGGTTAGCTCTAGTTACAGTATTTATAACCACCATACTCATCTGTAGCCTTACTTGGTACAACTACTCCATGAACACCTAGGTTAGCTCTAGTTACAGTATTTATAACAACAATACTCATCTGTAGCCTTACTTGGTACAACTACTCCATAAACACCTAGGTGTATCTCTAGTTACAGAATATATAACCACCATAATCT
>NW_013865155.1:0-486 GCF_000517525.1 Limulus polyphemus
CACTTGAAAGTTAAAAGTATTAGCAAAAACTGTAATGACATTTAATTTTAAAAATAAATCACGCTAAACACTTAATCCCCAAAATTATAAAACCTAGACTTGTGGTAAATAATTTGAATGATATAATTAAAGAGCTGCCAATAATAAAATCATGTATATATACATATATGGCAGATTTTGTTAAACAAGACAGATGTCTGTAGGTTTACTTTCTTCTTAGAATTCTTTACAAAAATACTACACCAAAGAAATAGAACACAAAACTGCAACTCAACATCTACTACAAGTCTACCACAACGTCGGACCTTATCGTGAAAAACAGCGCTGCTAAAAAGACAACAGATCTACAGCAAGTGAACGTCATTTACGAGTACAAGTGTAATAAAGAATACTGCGAGCTCCTGGCAAACGCCTCCTACATCGGAATGACTATCACAACCCTGTCAAGATGCCTAACAATGCACCTACAAAATGGAGCCATCAAAG
>NW_013865156.1:0-684 GCF_000517525.1 Limulus polyphemus
ACTGAATGTGTAACCCATACTCATCTTTAGCGTTATTTGGTACAACTACTTTACGAACACATAGGTGTTACTCTAGTTACCGAATTTATAACCACCATATTCATCTTTAGCGTTATTTGGTACAACAACTCCACGAACATCTAGGTGTAACTCTAGTTACCGAATTTGTAACCAACATACTCATCTTTAGCGTTATTTGGTACAACAACTCCACGAACACCTAGGTGTAACTCTAGTTACACAATTTATAACCACCATACTCATCTTTAGCCTTACTTGGCAGAACTACTCAATGAACACCTAGGTGTAACTCTAGTTACCGAATTTATTAAGGCTAGAGATGAGTATGGTGGTTATAAATTGTGTAACTAGAGTTACACCTAGGTGTTCGTGGAGTTGTTGTACCAAATAACGCTAACGATGAGTATGGTGGTTCTTGGCACAATTACTAAATGAACACTTAGGTTTTATTCTGGTTACCCAATTTATAACCACCATACTCATCTTTAGCTTGACTTGGCACAACTACTTCATGAACACCTAGGTGTAACTATAGTTACCGAATTTATAACCACCATGCTCATCTTTAGCCTTAACTTGGTACAACTACTCCATGAACACGTAGGTGTAACTCTAGATACCGAATTAATAACCCCTATAATCATCTGCAGCTTTATTTGGTAC
>NW_013865157.1:0-329 GCF_000517525.1 Limulus polyphemus
GATAACTATGGGGGTTAAAAATTTGGTAACTATAGTTAAAGCTAAGTGTTCATGGATTAGTTTTACCAAGTAAGGCTAAAGATGAGTTTGGTGGTTATAAATTCTGTTACTGGAGTTACACCTAGGTGTTGATGGAGTAGTTGTACCAAGTAAGGCTAAAGATGACTATGGTGGTTATAAGTTCGGTAACTAGAGTTACACCTAGGTGATCGTGGAGTTGTTGTACCAAGTAACGCTAAAGATGTGTATGGTGGTTATAAATTCTGTAACTAGGGTTACACCTAGGTGTTCATGGAGTAGTTGTACAAAGTAAGACTAAAGATGAGTAA
>NW_013865158.1:0-328 GCF_000517525.1 Limulus polyphemus
TCAAACTACAGCTTAGCAGACTGATGGCAGCAATACAAGAGCAGCAAAAGAAACAAGAAGAACGAGAAAAAAAACAAAAAAAACAAAGAAGAACGAGAAATTAAACAAGGAGAGAGATTACAGCAGTTGTTGGAGGAAAAAGAAAAGAAACAAGAAGAACGAGAAGAGAAATTACAGCAGTGGTTGGAGGAAAAGAAAAGAAACAAGAAGAGAAATTACAGCAGTTGTTGGAGGAAAAAGAAAAGAAACAATAAGAAAGACAACAGCAGTTACAAGAAAACCCACAACAATGGCAGCTCGAACAGCAAAATAAACAAGAGAGATTACA
>NW_013865159.1:0-329 GCF_000517525.1 Limulus polyphemus
ATAGTCAACTATTCGAAAGCGCTCGAGTTTTGGGTCTTATTTTAAGTCTATAACACTTTATATGTGGTCCTTTGTGCTAACTCTTTTATCAAAATTAATTAAGGTATATGTATATTTCTCGGCTGCTTTATTAATTAATTTAGACACTCCGTTGTAGTTTATTGGAAGGTTGCCGATTAAATTAAGATTTTTTTTATTAAAGTATTATGCGCAATCGTCCTTTCATTGTCTGTTTAATGCCACAAAAATACACGAAATTTTATAAAACATAGAACAGGTTAATTATAGTATTTTGGCACTTGTGTATAAAGTTTAAATCATAAATAATA
>NW_013865160.1:0-329 GCF_000517525.1 Limulus polyphemus
CTGTCATTCAACAGAAGAAACTTGTTCTACAATATCATTCAACAGAGGATATAAATATCTATTACATTGTCATTCAACAGAAGAAACTTGTTCTACAATATCATTCAACAGAGGATATACATATGTATTACATTGTCATTCAACAGAGGATATACATATGTATTACATTATCATTCAACAGAAGAAACTTGTTCTACAATATCATTCAACAGAGGATATACATATGTATTACATTGTCATTCAACAGAAGAAACTTGTTCTACAATATCATTCAACAGAGGATATACATATGTATTACATTGTCATTCAACAAAAGAAACTTGTTCTAC
>NW_013865161.1:0-776 GCF_000517525.1 Limulus polyphemus
GTCAGTAAGAAAACACAAGATTTAACAATAATGTGTACTGTCAATAAGAAAACACCAGATTTAGCAATAATGTGTCCTGTCAATAAGAAGACACAAGATTTTACGATACTGTGTACTGTCAATAAGAAGACACAAGATTTAACGATACTGTGTACTCTCAATAAGAAGACACAAGATTTAACGATACTGTTTACTGTCAATAAGAAGACACAAGATTTAACGATACTGTGTAATGTCAATAAGAAGACACAAGATATAACAATACTATGTACTGTCAATAAGAAGACACAAGATTTTACGATACTGTGTACTGTCAGAAAGAAACACCAAGATTTAACAATAATGTGCTTATTGACAGTACTTGTGTGTTCTAATTGACAGTACAGAGTATCGTTAAATCTTGTGTCTTGTATCGTTAAATTGTGTACTGTCAATAGGAAAACACAATATTCAACGATAATGTGTACTGTCAGTAAGAAAACACAAGATTTAACAATAATGTGTCCTGTCAATAAGAAGACACAAGATTTAACGTTAAATCTTGTGTCTTCTTATTGACAGTACACAGTATCGTTAAATCTTGTGTCTTCTTATTGACAGTACACAGTATCGTTAAATCTTGTGTCTTCTTATTGACAGTACACAGTATCGGATACTGTGTACTGTCAATAAAAAGACCCAAGATTTAACAATACTGTGTACTGTCAATAAGAAGACACAAGATTTAACGATACTGTGTACTGTCAATAAAAGACACAAGATTTAACGATACTGTG
>NW_013865162.1:0-1378 GCF_000517525.1 Limulus polyphemus
GACAGTGCACATTATCGTTAAATCTTGTTTCTTTTTGTGGATAGTACACAGTATTGTTAAATCTTGTGTCTTCTTATTGACAGTACTCAGTATATTTAAATCTTGTGTCTTCTTATTGACAGTGCACAGTATCGTTAAATCTTGTGTCTTTTATTGACAGTACACAGTATCGTTAAATCTTGTGTCTTTTTATTGACAGGACACATTATTGTTAAATCTTGTGTTTTCTTACTGACAGTGCACATTATCTTTGAATATTGTTTCTTCTTATTGGCAGTACACAGTATCGTTAAATCTTGTGTCTTCTTATTGACAGTACACAGTATCGCAATAAGAAGACACAAGATTTAACGATACTGTGTATTTTCAATAAGAAGACACAAGATTTAACGATACTATGTACTGTCAATAAGAAGACACAAGATTTAACGATACTGTGTACTGTCAACAAGAAGACACAATATTTTTTAAGAAGACACTTGACAGGACACATTATTGTTAAATCTTGTGTTTTCTTACTGACAGTACACATTATCGTTGAATATTGTGTCTTCTTATTGAAAGTACACAGTTTTGTTAAATCTTGTGTCTTCTTATTGACAGTACACAGTATTGTTAAATCTTGTGTCTTCTTATTGACAGTACACAGTATCGTTAAATCTTGTGTCTTCTTATTGACAGTACAGAGTATCGTTACATCTTGTGTCTTCTTATTGACAGTACACAGTATCGTTAAATCTTGTGTCTTTTTATGGATAGTACACAGTATAGCTAAATCGTGTGTCTTCTTATTGAGAGTGCACAGTATCGTTAAATCTTCACTCTCAATAAGAAGACACACGATTTAGCAATACTGTGTACTATTCATAAAAAGACACAAGATTTAACGATACTGTGTACTGTCAAAAAGAAGACACAAGATTTAACGATACTGTGTACTGTCAATAAGAAGACACAAGATTTAACGATATTCTTATTGACAGTACACAGTATCGTTAAATCTTCTATTCATAAAAAGACACTACACAGTATCAATAAGAAGACACACGATTTAGCAATACTGTGTACTATCCATAAAAAGACACAAGATTTAACGAAAAGATTTAACGATACTGTGTACTGTCAATAAGAATAAACAATATTCAACGATAATGTGCACTCTGTCTTCTTATTGAGAGTACACAGTATTGTTAAATCTTGTGTCTTCTTATTGACAGTACACATATAGTTAAATCTTGTGTCTTTTATTGAAGTACAGAGTATCGTTAAATCTTGTGTCTTCTTATTGACAGTACACAGTATCGTTAAATATTAGTGTTCTTCTTATTGACAGAACACAGTATCGTTAAATCTTGTGTCTTCTTATTGACAGTACACA
>NW_013865163.1:0-395 GCF_000517525.1 Limulus polyphemus
TATAGTAAATAAAAACTTCTGTTTAAAAATTCACATCGATATATATATATATATATAGTAAATAGAAACTTCTGATTAAAAATTCACATCGATATATATATATATAGTAAATACAAACTTCTGAATAAAAATTCACATTGAGATATATTTATATATATATATGGTAAATAAAAATTTCTGATTAAATATTCACATCGATATACGTATATTGATAAATAAAACTTCCGATTAATTATTCACATCGTTAAATATATATATATATGTGGTTAATAAAAACTTCTGATCAAACATTCACATCGATATATATATATATAGTAAATAAAAACTACTGTTTAAACATTCACGTCAATATATATATGGTAAATAGAAATCTGATAAAACATTTATTATATATC
>NW_013865164.1:0-346 GCF_000517525.1 Limulus polyphemus
TTCAAATCCCCGTCCCACCATACATGCTTGCCCTTTCAGCCGTGGGAGCGTTATAATGTTACGGTCAATCCCACTATTCGTTGGTAAAAGAGTGGGTGGTGATGACTAGCTGCCTTCCCTCTAGTCTTACACTGCTAAATTAGGGACGGCTAGCCCTCGTGTAGCTTTGCGCGAAATTTAAAAACAAACAAATACTCTCAACGACTATTAAAATATACAAAACATACATCAGACCCATAATGGAATATGCCAGTCCGGCATGGAAAAACACAGTACCTAAACACATAAATAAATTACAAAGAATCCAAAACACACTAATTACCTCTGCATTACAGAGTCCCCCGAA
>NW_013865165.1:0-576 GCF_000517525.1 Limulus polyphemus
TAAAGATGAGTATGGTGGTTATAAATTTGGTAACTAGAATTACACCTAGGTGTTCATGGAGTAGTTGTACCAAGTAAGGCTAAAGATGAGTATGGTGGTTATAAATTCTGTAACTAGAATTACATCTAGGTGTTCATGGAGTAGTTGTACCAAGTAAAGCTCAAGATGAGTATGGTGGTTATAAATTTGGTAACTAGAGTTACACCTACGTGTTCGTGGATTTGTTGTACCAAATAACACTAAAGATGAGTATGGGTTTACACATTCGGTAACTATAGTTACACCTACGTGTTCGTGGAGTAGGTGTACCAAGTAAGGCAAAGATGAATGAATTTATAACCACCATAGGTAATTAGAGTTACAACTTAGGTTTTCATGGAGTAGTTGTACCAAGTAAGGCTAAAGATGAGTATGGTGGTTATAAATTTGGTAACTAGAGTTACACCTAAGTGTTCATGGAGTAGTTGTACCAAGTAAGGCTAAAGATGAGTATGGTGGTTAAAAATTCTGTAACTTAGGTTACAACTAGTTTTCATGGAGTAGTTGTACCAAGTAAGGCTAAAGATAATTATGGTT
>NW_013865166.1:0-469 GCF_000517525.1 Limulus polyphemus
TGAAGAATTGATGGTAGTAAATACTTAAGTTTATATGATATACATGAGACAATGATAGTAGCAGATGCTTCAGTTTATATGATATACATGAAGTACTGATGGTAGTAGATACTTAAGTAAATAAAGATATACATGAAATATTGATGGTAGCAGGTACTTAAGTTTATATAGATATACATGAGACATTGATGGTAGCAGATGCTTAAGTTTATATGATATACATGATGCATTGATGGTAGCAGATACTTAAGTTTATATGATATACATGAAACATTTGTTGTAACAGTAACTTAAGTTTATATAGATATACATGAAACATTGATGGTAGCAGAATATTTCATGTATATCTTTATTTACTTAAGTATCTACTACCATCAGTACTTCATGTATATCATATAAACTTAAGCATTTAAGTACCTGCTACCATCATGTATATCTATATAAACGAGACATTGATGGCAGCAGGTAC
>NW_013865167.1:0-486 GCF_000517525.1 Limulus polyphemus
GGTTCTATTACAGGAGATATATATGGTTTTATTACAGCAGATATTTATGGTTTTATTACAGGATATATTTATGGTTTTATTACAGGATATATTTATGGTTTTATTACAGCAGATATTTATTGTTTTATTACAGGATATATTTATGGTTTTGTTACAGCAGATATTTATGGTTTTATTACAGCAGATATTTATGGTTTTATTACAGCAGATATTTATGGTTTTATTACAGCAGATATTTATGGTTTTATTACAGGATATATTTACGGTTTTATTACAGTAGATATTTATGGTTTTATTACAGGATATATTTATGGTTTTATTACAGCAGATATTTATGGTTTTATTACAGGAGATATTTATGGTTTTATTACAGCAGATATTTATGGTTCTATTACAGGAGATATATATGGTTTTATTACAGCAGATATTTATGGTTTTATTACAGGAGATATTTATGGTTTTATTACAGGATATATTTATGGTTTT
>NW_013865168.1:0-345 GCF_000517525.1 Limulus polyphemus
GTGTAGAGAAGAGTGCTTCTCTGAATGTATTATACGTATAAATAAGAGTACTTATCTGAATGTATTATACATGTAGATAACAGTGCTTATCTGAATGGATTATACGTGTAGAGAAGAGTGCTTATCTGAATGTATTATACGTATAGAGAAGAGTACTTATATGATTGTATTATACGTGTAGAGAAGAGTTCTTATCTGAATGTATTATACATGTAGAGAAGAGTTCTCATCTGAATGTATTATACGTGTAGAGAAGAGTGCTCATCTGAATGTATTATACATGTAGAGAAGAGTGCTTATCTGAATGTATTATACATGTAGAGAAGAGTCTTATCTGAATGTATG
>NW_013865169.1:0-507 GCF_000517525.1 Limulus polyphemus
GTGTGTTCCCTGTTGATGTACGTATGTAATAACGAGTAGCGAGTTTAATAAAGCGTTTTTTTAAGTAAAGGTAGTTCTGCTAGTGGATAGAGATATCCCGTTGGAGTGGAATTTGGAAGTCTATGAGCTATTTTGATTGCTCTATTCTGAAGAATCTGTATTCTGCTGTATTCTTTATTAGTCATAGTACATGCGTTACCGTACTCGAAAAAGGGTCTAATTAAAGCTTTATAAATTGCAATCTTGATTCTGGCACTGGTTCTACCGATGGTCGCGTTAAAGTGCTTACACCAGGATAAGTTTTATGAAAAGGAAAAAAAGAGCCCTTCAGATCAACAAAAACATGCAACTGAAAGCAGAAAGATCTTGAAAAGTAGTGGATAACAATGAGTGTATAAAGGTAACCCCATTTCTGTCTCCTGGATTCGTTGTATAACATATGTGTTAACGACATACCATACCCAAAAAATATATTTCAGTATCATATTAGTTTTTTGCTTCGCTAAC
>NW_013865170.1:0-330 GCF_000517525.1 Limulus polyphemus
TAATTTCGCTTCTCGTTCTTCTTGTTTATTTTCTCGTTCTTCTTGTTTCTTTTCTTTTTCCTCTTACAACTGTTGTAATTTCTCTTCTTGTTTCTTTTCTCGTTCTTCTTGTTTCTTTTCTTGTTTATTTTCTCGTTCTTCTTGTTTCTTTTCTTTTTCCTCTAACAACTGTTGTAATTTCTCTTCTCGTTCTTCTTGTTTCTTTTCTTGTTTTTGTATTGCTGCCATCAAATCCGCTAAGCTGTAGTTTGATTTTCCACCTCTCGTTTCCATTTTTCTTCTCTTTTTTTTTTATCCCACTTCTGACACCAATTTGTTACGTCTCCGTTT
>NW_013865171.1:0-294 GCF_000517525.1 Limulus polyphemus
CATATGTAATACATCAATTATACAAACTAACAAGGAACTACATACTGTGCATATGTAATACATCAATTATACGAACTAACAAGGAACTACATATTGTACATATGTAATACATCAATTATACAAATTAACAAGGAACTACGTACTGTACACATGTAGTACAGCAATTATACAAACTAACAAGGAACTACATACTGTGCATATGTAATACATCAATTATACAAACTAACAAGGAACTACATACTGTGCATATGTAATACATCAATTATACAAACTAACAAGGAACTACATACTGTG
>NW_013865172.1:0-329 GCF_000517525.1 Limulus polyphemus
ACTGTCAATAAGAAGACACAAGATTTAACAATACTGTGTCCTGTCAATAAGAATATACAGGATTTATCAATACTGTGTACTGTCAAAAAAAGACACAAGATTTAACAATACTGTGTCCTGTCAATAAGAAGATACAGGATTTATCAATACTGTGTACTTTCAATAAGAAGAAACATAATTTAAAAATACTGTGTCCTGTCAATAAGAAGAAAAAGGATTTATAAATACTGTGTACTTTCAATAAGAAGACACAAGATTTAACGATACTGTGTACTGTCAATAAGAAGACACAAGATTTAACAATACTGAGTCCTGTCAATAAGAAGATA
>NW_013865173.1:0-329 GCF_000517525.1 Limulus polyphemus
AGCTGGAACAAGAAAGGAAACAGGAAGAAAGTCAGCAGCAACTACAGGAAAGTCAACAACAGTGGCAAGAAGTACAAATGGAAAACGTTAGTAAATTTAAAAGCGAATTAGATATGTTAAAGGATGATCTATTGTCTTTTACACAAGGAGGATACATTAACCATCGACTTAATCAGCCCCAGACAATAGCAAGCACCTTCCAGACCTCGCAGCTAAACCTTAATGCAGACATCTTCAGTCCTGTTAGAAGTCACATCCCAAATATGAATGTCAGCAATAGGGGTGATCCAGTACAAAGGAAGCCACAGGAATTCGATGGGAAGGCACCA
>NW_013865174.1:0-329 GCF_000517525.1 Limulus polyphemus
GGACATAGAACAACAGCTCACTAGAGCTTGACTAATCACAACCAAGTATCCTTGACATACACCAACAGCTCACTAGAGCTTGACTAATCATAACCAAGTATCCTAGACATAGAACAACAGCTCACTAGAGCTTGACTAATCACAACCAAGTATCCTGGACACAGACCAACAGCTCACTAGAGCTTGAAATATCACAACCAAGTATCCTGTACATAGAGCAACAGCTCACTAGAGTTTGACTAATCACAACCAAGTATCCTGGACATAGACCAACAGCTCACTAGAGCTTGACTAATCACAACCAAGTATCCTGGACATAGAATAGCAGC
>NW_013865175.1:0-325 GCF_000517525.1 Limulus polyphemus
TTTTCATTACAGTTTATCAAGTGGATGTCAATAGACAGATATCCGGTATACCACGAGCAGTGTCAATAGACAGATATCCGGTATACCACGAGCAGATTAAACAGTAGAGTCAAGTTGTTTTCATTACAGTTTATCAAGTTGATGTCAATAGACAGATATCCGGTATGCCACAAGCAGATTAAACAGTAGAGTCACGTTGTTTTCATTACAGTTTATCAAGTGGATGTCAATAGACAGATATCCGGTATGCCACAAGCAGATTAAACAGTAGAGTCACGTTGTTTCATTACAGTTTATCAAGTTGATGTCAATAGACAGATATCCG
>NW_013865176.1:0-329 GCF_000517525.1 Limulus polyphemus
AGAGAGGTTGAACTATAATTAGGTGCCATCAAGCTGAAGTCAAGCCGACTGAAAGAGTTGATGATGGTGAAGTGGAACCAAATATAGATATCAATGCAGAACAGGAGAAAGACCAAGATTTGAAGCCAATGATTGATTTTCTAAAAGCAAGTGTTGTGCGCCCTGCTTGGGAGAAGGTGTCTAGTCTAAGCCCCGTGACAAAGCACTATTGGGCACAATGGGACCAGTTGAAACTTGAAGATGGTATTCTCCTCCGGAGATGGGAAACTGCAGATAGGAAAGTGACGACCTGGCAAACGGTTATACCAAGGAAGTTACGGGAAGTTGTG
>NW_013865177.1:0-329 GCF_000517525.1 Limulus polyphemus
AAAACTGTTATTTGCAACCATCGTTATTTGTTAATTAAGACTGTTATTTGCAACCATCGTTATTTGTTAATTAAGACTGTTATTTGCAACCATCGTCAGATTAAAATTCGTTTTCATAAAAACTGAAACTATATCGCTGTCGTCCTTTAAGCCTGATATGAAGCGAAGGAAACAACTAAAAGATACGCACGTGTCCCGAGTTATTAGTGTGCATATGTGTAACATATACGATGGTGTATTACACAACTGCTTATTTCACAAATGCTAAACAGATGTTCTTTAAGCTCACTAGATTAATAAACCAATAATATACAATAATTTGATTCGTC
>NW_013865178.1:0-550 GCF_000517525.1 Limulus polyphemus
ACACTGTGTGTTATTAACAGGATTGATAGTTTAGACACACTGTGTGTTACTAACAGGAGTTATAGTGTGTTTCTTGTGGCAGAACACACTGTGTGGTATTAACAGGAGTGATAGTTTAGACACACTGTGTGTTATTAACAGGAGTGATAGTTTAGACACACTGTGTGTTATTAACAGGAGTTATAGTGTGTTTCTTGTGGCAGGACACACTGTGTGGTATTAACAGGAGTGATAGTTTAGACGCACTGTGTGTTATTAACAGGAGTGATAGTTTAGACACACTGTGTGTTATTAACAGGATTGATAGTTTAGACACACTGTGTGTTATTAACAGGAGTGATAGTTTAGACACACTGTGTGTTATTAACAGGATTGATAGTTTAGACCCACTGTGTGTTATTAACAGCAGTGATAGTTTAGACACATTGTGTGTTATTAACAGGAGTGATAGTTTAGACACACTGTGTGTTATTAACAGGATTGATAGTTTAGACACACTGTGTGTTACTAACACACTGTGTGTTATTAACAGGAGTGATAGTTTAGACTC
>NW_013865179.1:0-872 GCF_000517525.1 Limulus polyphemus
CTTATTGACAGTACACAGTATCGTTAAATCTTGTGTTTTCTTACTGACAGTACACATTATCGTTGAATATTGTGTCTTCTTATTGACAGTACACAGTATCGTTAAATCTTGTGTCTTCTTACTGACAGTACACAGTCTGGTTAAATCTTGTGTCTTCTTATTGACAGTACACAGTATCGTAAAATCTTGTGACTTCTTATTGAAAGAACACATTATTGTTAAATACTGTTTTCTTACTGACAGTACACATTATCGAAGAAGACACAAGATTTATCGATACTGTGTACTGTCAATAAAAAGACCCAAGATTTAACAATACTGTGTACTGTCAATAAGAAGACACAATATTTAACGATACTCTGTACTGTCAATAAGAAGACACAAGATTTAACGATACTGTGTACTTTAATAAGAAGACACAATATTTAACAAAACTGTGTACTGTCAATAAGTAAACACACGATTTAACAGTACTGTGTACTATCAATAAAAAGACACAAGATTTAACGATACTGTATACTGTCAAAACAAGACCCAAGATTTAACGATACTGTGTACTGTCAATAAGAATACACAATATTCAACCTGTCAATAAGAAGACACAAGATTTTACGATACTGTGTACTGTCAACAAGAAGACACAAGATTTAACGATACTGTGTACTGTCAATAAGAAGACACAAGATTTAACGATAATGTGTACTGTCAACCTGTGTACTGTCAATCAAAAGACACAAGATTTAGCAATAATTTTTATTTAACGATACTCTGTACTGTCAATTAGAAACATAAGATTTAACGATATAAGAAGACACAAGAAGTATTAACAATAATGTGTACTGTCAAGTCTTCTTATTGACAGTACACAGTAT
>NW_013865180.1:0-327 GCF_000517525.1 Limulus polyphemus
CCCTATGTATCACCATGGCCAATAATAATAGGTAATGAATATGTTTACCCTATGTATCACCATGGTCAATAAAAATAGGTAATGAATAAGTTTGCTCTATGTTTCATCATGGTAATTATAAATAGGTAATGAATATGTTTGCCCTATGTTTCACCATGGTCAATAATAATAGATAATGAATATGTTTGCCCTATGTTTCACATGGTCAATAAAAATAGGTAATGAATAAGTTTGCTCTATGTTTCATCATGGTAATTATAAATAGGTAATGAATATGTTTGCCCTATGTTTCACATGGTAATTATAAATAGGTAATGAATATGTTTG
>NW_013865181.1:0-354 GCF_000517525.1 Limulus polyphemus
TAGTTGTAATAATCCACTATGACCACTCTACCCTAGTTGTAATAATCTACTCTGATCACTCTTCCCTAGTTCTAATAATCTACTCTGACCACTCTTCCCTAGTTGTAATAATCTACTCTGATCACTCTTCCCTAGTTGTAATAGTCTACTCTGATCACTCTTCCCTACTTGTAATAATCTACTCTGATCACTCTTCCCTAGTTGTAATAATCCACTCTGATCACTCTTCCCTAGTTGTAATAATCCACTCTGACCACTTTTCCCTAGTTGTAATAATCTACTCTGACCACTCTTCCCTAGTTGTAATAATCTACTCTGACCACTCTACCCTAGTTGTAATAGTCTACTCTGATC
>NW_013865182.1:0-483 GCF_000517525.1 Limulus polyphemus
CCACTAGTGATCTTTACACACATATTTAGTTTGCCACTAGTGATCTTTACACGCATATTTAGTTTGCCACGAGTGATCTTTACACGCATATTTAATTTGCCACGAGTGATCTTTACACGCATATTTAGTTTGCCACGAGTGATCTTTACACGCATATTTAGTTTGCCACAATTGATCTTTACACGCATATTTAGTTTGCCACGAGTGGTCTTTACACACATATTTAGTTTGCCACTAGTGATCTTTACACGCATATTTAGTTTGCCACGAGTGATCTTTACACGCATATTTAGTTTGCCACGAGTGGTCTTTACACACATATTTAGTTTGTTCACTAGTGATCTTTACACACATATTTAGTTTGCCACTAGTGATCTTTACACACATATTTAGTTTGCCACGAGTGATCTTTACACGCATATTTAGTTTGCCACGAGTGATCTTTACACGCATATTTAGTTTGCCACGAGTGATCTTTACACA
>NW_013865183.1:0-330 GCF_000517525.1 Limulus polyphemus
GTCGTAGATGACTCAATGTCTCCCTAATTCCGAGATGTCCTCCTCTTAAGCTATCATGGGATTGACGCAGCACAACTTCCCGTAACTTCCTCGGTATAACTGTTTGCCAAGTCGTCACTTTCCCATCTGTAGTTTTCCATCTCCGGACAAGAATACCATTTTCAAGCTTCAACTGGTCCCATTGTGTCCAGTAGTGCTTTGTCACTGAGCTTAGACTAGACACCTTCTCCCAAGAAGGGTGCACAACACTCGCTTTTAGAAAATCAATCATTGGCCTCAAATCCTGGTCCCTCTCCTGTTCTGCCCTGATATCTATATTTGGTTCCACCT
>NW_013865184.1:0-329 GCF_000517525.1 Limulus polyphemus
CAATATAGGATCACGAATTCCTAAGTCGTGTTTATCGACACTGGAAAACATTGATGTTGGTTAGCAGTGTTGTTACGGGTTATGGAGCAGTTTGTCACACAATATAGGATCACGAATTCCTAAGTCATGTTTATCGACACTGGAAAACATTGATGTTGGTTAGCAGCGTTGTTACGGGTTATGGAGCAGTTTGTGACACAATATAGGATCATAAATTCCTAATTCATGTATGTTTATCGACACTGGAAAACATTGATGTTGGTTAGCAGTGTTGTTACGTGTTATGGAGCAGTTTGTCACACAATATAGGATCACGAATTACTAAGTCA
>NW_013865185.1:0-527 GCF_000517525.1 Limulus polyphemus
GTGATATTTTTATTTGATGAAGTAGATGGTGTAACTATACATCAATATAATTAATTAATTCCGTGGGTAATATTTTTATTTGATAAAGTAGATGCTGTAACATAACATCAATATAATTAATTCATTCCGTAGGTAATATTTGTATTTGATGAAGTAGATGGTGTAACTATACATCAGTATAATTAATTCATTCTGTAGGTAATATTTTTATTTGATAAAGTAGATGGTGTAACTATACATCAATATAATTAATTCATTCCATGGGTGATATTTTTATTTGATGAAGTAGATGGTGTAACTATACATCAATATAATCAATTCATTCCGTTGGTAATATTTTTATTTGATGAAGTAGATGATGTAACTATACATCAATATAATTAATTCATTCCATGGGTGATATTTGTATTTGATGAAGTAGATGATGTAACTATACATCAATATAATTAATTCATTCCATGGGTGATATTTTTATTTGATGAAGTAGATGGTGTAACTATACATCAATATAATCAATTCATTCCGTT
>NW_013865186.1:0-330 GCF_000517525.1 Limulus polyphemus
CACTAGAAGATTTCAGACGTTAATGTGAAATAAACAAGATCATTTACTAGATGATTTCAGACGTTAATATGAAATAAACAAAATCATTCACTAGAATATTTCAGACGTTAGTGTGAAATAAACAAAATCATTTACTAGAAGATTTCAGACGTTAATGTGAAATAAACAAAATCATTTACTAGAAGATTTCAGACGTTAATGTGAAATAAACAAAATCATTCACTAGAAGATTTCAGACGTTAGTGTGAAATAAACAATATTATTTACTAGAATATTTCAGACGTTAATGTGAAATAAACAAAATCATTCATTTACCAGAATATTTCAGAC
>NW_013865187.1:0-329 GCF_000517525.1 Limulus polyphemus
GTTAACAAACATAATAATAAAAATGTTCATTGTGGTAAACGAAATAATAATTTGATCTAAGTAACAGTTGTTTTCTTCTTCCCGATTTGTAAACAAATTCTTACGTTACAGAAAAAAATGAATATTATTTTCGAAACCTGCGTAGCTGAATTATGGAAAATCCGTTATTAAAACCAAAACAACTTTTATGAAGTTTAAATTCGAAGGCCTGTGTAACTTATAATTTTCTCTTTTTGAACTAAGAAGCATGGGTTGAAGTATTTCTAACCTTCAAATTAAGATGGCTTGAAGTATTTCTAACCTTCAAATTAAGATGGGTTGGAGTATTT
>NW_013865188.1:0-343 GCF_000517525.1 Limulus polyphemus
GTGTTATTTACACCCTGATTGAGAGTTCTGTAAACAAGACAGCTTCACATTAAGTGTTATTTACACCTTGAATGAGAGTTCTGTAAACAAGACCGTTTCACATTAAGTGTTATTTACACCCTGAATGAGAGTTCTGTAAACAAGACAGTTTCACATTAAGTGTTATTTACACCCTGATTGAGAGTTCTGTAAACAAGACAGTTTCATATTAAGTGTTATTTAAACCTTGAACGTGAGTTCTGTAAACAAGACAGTTTCACATTAAGTGTTATTTACACCTTGAAAAAGAGTTCTGTAAACAAGACAGTTTCATATTAAGTGTTATTTACAACCTTGAATGAGA
>NW_013865189.1:0-1006 GCF_000517525.1 Limulus polyphemus
CTCCTGTTTAAACATACAGAACGGTATGTATATGTATATATGACAAATAAAAACCTGTGATTATTCATTCACAACAATATATATATTGTAAATAAAAACCTCTGATTAAACATTCACAACGATATATATATACCTAAATATGGTAAATAAAACTTATGATTAAACACTCACATCGATATATATATATGGCAAAACTCCTGTTTAAACATACAGAACGATATGTATATCTATATATAACAAATAAAACTTTGATTACAAATTTATAACGAGTCTTCCTGCGTACCTGATGCGAAGACCGTACACTGGTTTTAATTAATTAATTAATTAATCAGAAGTTTTATTGACCATATATATATATATCGTTGGAAATGTGTAATCAGAAGTTTTTTAACACACACACATATATATATATCGTTGGAAATATTTAATCAGAAATTTTTGTACACCATATATACATATACATATCGTTGTAAATGTTTAATATGAAGTTTTTATTTAACATATATATATATCGACATACGTCGTCAACTCACAGTCGATGTCTCACCGAAGGAACCTCGGCCGCGTTCGGGGAGGTGTTCCCCAGAGGCGTTAGATATTGCCGTAGAGGTCGGGTCCGTAAAAATTTTTGGATAGTCGGTAACGTTCGAACGGCCACAACCCCGTTTAACTGGCTGTCATAATATAAAAGGGAAACCCCTTCTCCAACATCGAGGTACGGTCTCCGCCTCAAGTACGAGGAAAGCCTCGTCTTTGGACGCCAACTCCCGGTCGAGGTATCACATACAACGATATAAATATATGATAAGTAAAAACTCCTGATTAAACATTTACAACGATAATATATATATATATGGTAAATAAAACTTCTATTTAAACATTCAGAACGATATATATATATATATATATATATAGGTAAATAAAAACTTCTGATTAAACATTTACAACGATATATATACAGGGTGGGCCAAAAGTAGGGTTACAGTTACTCTATTAGTTGTTTCTT
>NW_013865190.1:0-329 GCF_000517525.1 Limulus polyphemus
GGTAAACTATACAGTTGTGGAAAAACATTTGATAACCTAACACAACAAAAGAAGACGTATTCTGGAGAGAAACCGTATCATTGTGTAGTTTGTGGAAAACAGTTTGGAGACAAGAGAACTTTAAAAAACCATGAAAGAACACACACTGATGAGAAACCATACAGTTGCACAGACTGTGGAAAACAGTTTCTACGTAAGAGGTATTTAAAAATACATGAAAGAATACACACTGGGGAAAAACCTTACAGTTGCACAGACTGTGGAAAACAATTTAGAGACAAGAGAACTTTAAAAATACATGAAAGAATACACACTGGGGAGAAACCATA
>NW_013865191.1:0-329 GCF_000517525.1 Limulus polyphemus
AATATAGTAATACCACATTTGACAAGACACTTCAACGATACCTAGACAGCCGCCAAAAAAACACCACTACCAACAACTCCACTGAACAACTCAAAGTCTACTATAAAAACCAATTCTCCACTGCATACAAGACAGACGAACAGATTCTAAAGGATATCGTTTACAAAAATACTACACCAAACTGCAACTCAACATCTACTACAAGTCTACCACAACGTCGGACCTTATCGTGAAAAACAGCCCTGCTAAAAAGACAACAGATCTACAGCAAGTGAACGTCATTTACGAGTACAAGTAGTAATAAAGGAGACTGCAAGCTCCTGGCAAAT
>NW_013865192.1:0-327 GCF_000517525.1 Limulus polyphemus
CTGTACAGAATTACAAACACAAAATTACAATTCAACAAAGTCTTAATTTTACGGGACGTATCTTCTTCCATACTGGTCTCCATCTCATTGGCTTCTGCTTCATGTGGGGTTCATCCGCTTCATCAGTAAATGTCCAATCATCGGTAAGAGTCACATCAGTGGTAGTAACTTCACCAAGAGCTTCACCGTTTCCCTTCTCAAAACTGAGTAGAGTTTCGTCTTCGACGGTGGCTTCTTCAGGTGGCACGTCTTCAGTAGCGTCATTTGTTCTGTTTTCCACTTCGTCCCAACTGAAATGTCCTGGACCATGATAACGCCAAAGCCTGT
>NW_013865193.1:0-248 GCF_000517525.1 Limulus polyphemus
TACTTATTGACAGGACACAGTATTGTTAAATCTTGTCTCTTCTTATTGCCAGTACACAGTATCGTTAAATCCTGTATCTTCTTATTGACAGGACACAGTATTTATAAATCCTGTATCTTCTTATTGACAGGACACAGTATTGTTAAATCTTGTGGCTTGTTATTGATAGTACACAGTATCATTAAATGTTATGACTTGTTATGATAGTACACAGTATCGTTAAATCTTGTGTCTTCTTAATGAAAGTA
>NW_013865194.1:0-495 GCF_000517525.1 Limulus polyphemus
AGCATAATTATGTTGTATCTTGTTTATATATCCATAATAACAATATTAGTTCTTTTATGGTTCTGAGCGCTATATGCACAATTATGTGGTATCTTGTTCATATATCCATAATAACAATATTAGTTCTTTTAAGATTCTGAGCGCTATATGCACAATTATGTTGTATCTTTTTCATATATCCATAAAAACAATATTAGTTCTTTTATGGTTCTGAGCGCTATAAGCATAATTATGTTGTATCTTGTTTATATATCCATAATAACAATATTAGTTCTTTTATGGTTCTGAGCGCTATATGCACAATTATGTTGTATCTTGTTCATATATCCATAATAACAATATTAGTTCTTTTATGATTCTGAGCGCTATATGCACAATTATGTTGTATCTTTTTCATATATCCATAATAACAATATTAGTTCTTTTATGGTTCTGAGCGCTATAAGCATAATTATGTTGTATCTTGTTTATATATCCATAATAAAAATATTAGTT
>NW_013865195.1:0-545 GCF_000517525.1 Limulus polyphemus
TCAACATCCTTAACTCTCCAGTCCTGTTGATAATTTAGTGCAGCATCGTTCAAATTCTCTGGTGGATGATCTGTACAAGTGGACTGTGGATCATTATCAAGACATGCTTCTTTCTTTAGCCCATCAGAATTTTTTATAGCAGACTCTTCCAAATGTTCCGTGGAAATAGTGTTGTCACAACCTGTGTCAATCACAATCTCAGGAGATTCCAATTTAATTGGAAAAATTCCTTCTTCACATGCTAAATATAACTCTACGGGCTGGATGATGGGTAGTGGATTAACGACAACCACATTGTCTTCTTGTTTAGTGAGCAGGTCAGGTGAATTACAGTAAGTTTGTTGTGGTCGTGGGTCGATCAAGTCTGGAAGTAAACATGATTATAGTACATTGATTTGAAGATATCAATGAATAATCTTAAGTATTATCAGCCTTTCTTAAAAGATATATCTGTAGAAGTACAGAATTCATCTATATAAGATTGGAGGTTTTAACCATGAGAAGATATTAAAAATGGATCCATATCAATTTGAAATAAAACCCCA
>NW_013865196.1:0-329 GCF_000517525.1 Limulus polyphemus
CTGAAAGGTCAATATAATAATAATAAATTTATACTAGCTGAGTTACAAGGCATTGCATGGTGAAAATTTAGATTTGAAATGTATAGGTCAGTATTTTTTCACCAAATTATTCAGTAAGTAGACAAAAGAAGTGATGCGAGAAATAAAAAAGCATTTAATCAAACAAAACTTTATTTGAAATTAGATCGTGTTTGAGCTTGTCTTGTTCTTTGAGCCTGAAGTCATACATCATGTTGCCTCTCTGTTCTAGCTCTCTGTAAGTTATTTGTCTAAATTTTTGTGCTTGAAGTCTGGTTAGATGTTGTTCAGAAGTTTCTTGTTGTCTATAT
>NW_013865197.1:0-329 GCF_000517525.1 Limulus polyphemus
ATCAATAAGAAAACACAAGATTTAACGATACTGTGTACTGTCAATAAGAAGACACAAGATTTAACGATACTGTGTACTGTCAATAAAAAGACCCAAGATTTAACAATACTGTGTACTGTCAATAAGAAGACACAAGATTTATCGATACTGTGTACTGTCAATAAGAATACACAAGATTTAACGATACTGTGTACTGTCAATAAGAAGACAAAAGATTTAACGATACTGTGTACTTTCATTAAGAATACACTAGATTTAACGATACTGTGTACTGTCAATAAGAAGACACAAGATTTAACGATACTGTGTACTGTCAATAAGAACACACA
>NW_013865198.1:0-329 GCF_000517525.1 Limulus polyphemus
CTCAGTAAGAAGACACAAGATTTAACGATACTGTGTACTGTCAATAAGAAGACACACGAATTAACAAAACTGTGTACTGTCAATAAGAAGACACATAATTTAACAATACTGTGTACTGTCAATAAGAAGACACAAGATTTAACGAAACTCTGTACTTTCAATAAAAAGACACAAGATTTAACAAAACTGTGTACTGTCAATAAGAAGATACAAGATTTAACAATACTGTGTACTGTCAATAAGAAGACAAAAGATTTAACAAAACTGTGTACTGTCAATAAGAAGACAAAAGATTTAACAATACTGTGTACTGGCAATAAGAAGACACA
>NW_013865199.1:0-358 GCF_000517525.1 Limulus polyphemus
ACTACATTAGAAATAATGAACTCTCAACACCATATCACTACATTAGAAATAATAAATTCTCAACACCATATCACTACATTAGAAATAATAAACTCTCGACACCATATCACTACATTAGAAATAATAAACTCTCAACACCATATCATTATATTAGAAATAATAAACTCTCAACACCATATCACTATATTAGAAATAATAAACTCTCAACACCATATCACTACATTAGAAATAATAAACTCTCGACACCATATCACTATATTAGAAATAATAAACTCTCAACACCATATCACTACATTAGAAATAATAAACTCTCGACACCATATCACTACAATTAGAAATAATAAACTCTCAACACCAT
>NW_013865200.1:0-327 GCF_000517525.1 Limulus polyphemus
CGATGGTCAATGTACCCTCCTTGTGTAAAAGTCAGTAGATCGTCCTTTAACGTATCTAATTCGCTTTTAAATTTACTAATGTTTTCCATTTGTACTTCTTGTTTCCTTTCTTGTTTTAGTTGCCACTGCTGTAGTCTCTCTTCTTGTTTCTTTTCTCGTTCTTCTTCTTTATTTTTTTTCTCCTCCAACAACTGTTGTAATTTCTCTTCTTGTTTATTTTCTTTCTCCTCCAACAACTGCTGTAATTTCCCTTCTTGTTTATTTTGTTGTTCGAGCTGCCACTGTTGCAGGTTTTCTTGCCACTGCTGTAATCTTTCTTCTTGTTTC
>NW_013865201.1:0-329 GCF_000517525.1 Limulus polyphemus
CTACGTAGTGATAGAGAAGGTAATACTTCCAGCCAGAATGATAATTATGTAATGATAGAGAAGGTAATACTCCCAGCCAGAATGATAACTATGTAGTGATA
This sequence comes from Limulus polyphemus, assembly GCF_000517525.1. Taxonomy (NCBI): domain Eukaryota; kingdom Metazoa; phylum Arthropoda; class Merostomata; order Xiphosura; family Limulidae; genus Limulus; species Limulus polyphemus. The sequence goes on from NW_013865201.1 coordinate 102, forward strand.
GAGAAGGTAATACTTCCAGCCAGAATGATAACTATGTCGTGATAGAGAAGGTAATACTTCTAGCCAGAATGATAACTATGTAGTGATAGAGAAGGTAATACTTCTAGCCAGAATGATAATTATGTAGTGATAGAGAAGGTAATATTCCCAGCCAGAATGATAACTATGTAGTGATAGAGAAGGTAATACTTCCAGCCAGAATGATAACTATGTAGTGATAGAGAAGGT
>NW_013865202.1:0-349 GCF_000517525.1 Limulus polyphemus
AAATTAGGCTTATACTCTAACATGCTAAATGTTATGAGAAAAATACAGTAGGCCTATTATAACATTTAGCATGATAGAGTAGGCTAATTTTGGTAATTATTCCAGATTTTTTTTATTGTATAACAACATGCCCCACCTATTATATCAACTTAACCCCGCATCCGGGGCATATTGTTACACTTGACTTTACTTCAAAATATTTTATGTAACCAATTTTGTTCAATATAGAATACATAATTTTGATAAAGTACATATTTATCTTTCACTTTCATTCAGTTTCAATGTATGATTCGGGTTATTTCGCTAGATATTGGACTTTTTCTAAAAAATCGTAACAACTAGCCCCGGT
>NW_013865203.1:0-329 GCF_000517525.1 Limulus polyphemus
CTAATTCGTCGGACACAAAGTTGCAGAATAAGTCCGATAGCTTCCAGTGTTACAACTGTGGAAAAGTTGGACATCTAGCTAAGAATTGCTTCAAGAAATCAATAAAAAGAAATGAGCAGACAGTGTGCTATAACTGTGGCATTAAAGGTCATATGGCACGTGACTGTCGACGCCCACGAAAAGTTGAAAATGAAAAAGCCCCAAAGGCTGGAACCTATGGAAGAAAGTTTACTAATAGTAAACCTACCTTCTCTAAGGGTCCAAAAAACGTAATCCCCGCCGGGATTACAGAGCGAAAGTAGAGGTAGTTCCGGCAGTATGGGATAAAC
>NW_013865204.1:0-329 GCF_000517525.1 Limulus polyphemus
TTTGTATATCAGTGCTACTAATATGGATGAGTTTATATATCAGTTCTACTAATATGGATGAGTTTGTATATCAGTGCTACTAATATGGATGAGTTTATATATCAGTGCTACTAATATGGATGAGTCTGTATATCAGTGCTACTAATATGGATGAGTTTGTATATCAGTGCTACTAATATGGATGAGTCTGTATATCAGTGCTACTAATATGGATGAGTTTGTATATCAGTTCTACTAGTATGGATGAGTTTGTATATCAGTTCTACTAATATGGATGAGTCTGTATATCAGTGCTACTAATATGGATGAGTCTGTATATCAGTTCTATT
>NW_013865205.1:0-329 GCF_000517525.1 Limulus polyphemus
TGTGTGTAGTAAATATTTATTATCATTAAACAAAGATAGGTTTATACTGTGTGTAGTAATTATCTACTATCATTAAACAAAGATATGTATATACTGTGTGAGGTAATTAGTTATTATCATTAAACAAAGACATGCATATACTGTGTGAGGTAATTATTTATTATCATTAAACAAAGATATGTCTGTATTGTGTGTAGTAATTATCTATTATCATTAAACAAAGATATGTCTATATTGTGTGATGTAATTATCTATTATCATTAAACAAAGATATGTCTATACTGTGTGTAGTAATTACTTATTATAAATAAACAAAGATATGTTTATAC
>NW_013865206.1:0-329 GCF_000517525.1 Limulus polyphemus
AGTATGGTCGTTATAAATTCGGTAACTGGAGCTACGCCTAGGTGTTCGTGGAGTTGTTGTACCAAATAACGCTAAAAATGAGTATGGGGTTACACATTAAGTAACTAGAGTTACACCTATGTGTTCAAAGAGTGGTTGTACCAAGTAAAACTAAAGATGAGTATGGTGGTTATAAATTCGGAAACTAGAGTTACACCTAGGTGTTCATGGAGTAGTTGTACCAAGTAAGGCAAATGATGAGTATGGTGGTTATAAATTTGGTAACTATAGTTACACCTAGGAGTTCTTGGAGTAGTTGTGCGAAGTAAGGCTAAAGATGAGTATGGTGG
>NW_013865207.1:0-329 GCF_000517525.1 Limulus polyphemus
GGTTTCATGGAGTAGTTGTACCAAGTAGAGCTAAAGATGAGTATGGTGGTTATAAATTCGGTAACTAGAGTTACACCTACATGTTCGTGGAGTTGTTATACCAAATAACGCTAAAGATGAGTATAGGGGTTAAACATTCGGTAACTAGACTTACACCTAGGTGTTCATGGAGAAGTTGTACCACTTAAGGCTAAAGATGAGTATGGTGGTTATAAGTTCGGTAACTAGAGTTATACCTTGGTGTTCATGGAGTAGTTGTACCAAATAACGCTAAAGATGAGTATGGGGTTACACATTCGGTAACTAGAGTTACACCTACATGTTCGTAG
>NW_013865208.1:0-329 GCF_000517525.1 Limulus polyphemus
TACTTTCAATAAGAAGATACAACATTTAACGATACTGTGTACTGTCAATAAGAAGACAAAAGATTTAAAGATACTGTGCACTTTCAATAAGAAGATACAAGATTGAACGATACTGTCTCTTGGCAATAAGAAGACACAAGATTTAACGATACTGTTTACTGTCAATAAGAAGACAAAATATTTAACAATACTGTGTCTTTCAATAAGAAGACACAAGATTTAACAAAACTGTGTACTGTCAATAAGAAGACACACGATTTAGCAATACTGTGTACTGTCAAAAAAGAAGACACAAGATTTAACGATACTGTGAAATGTCAATTAGAAGA
>NW_013865209.1:0-342 GCF_000517525.1 Limulus polyphemus
CAAACTATCTAGAAATATTATTTAAAACATAATCAGGTTACACAGAAGACAAAGAAACTAGATCGAGATAGATAGATCAAACATCGTGGTTATTTCGGTTTAGATTTTTCCAAAAATTTTAAAAACGAAAAATATTTGAAAATAATAAAATTTCGAAGAAAACAAGCAGCGGTGTTCTGCAATAAATATTTTTTGCCATGATTGTTAATGAAGGTTTACTTCTTATGTGAAAAAAAAATCAAATAATTAATTAATTACGAACAGAAGAAAAGGGGCGAGTAGCCTTGGCATACTGGGATCGTCAGAATTTTTTATTTCTGTATCAACCAAAATGTCTCTTAT
>NW_013865210.1:0-581 GCF_000517525.1 Limulus polyphemus
TGTGTACTGTCAATAAGAAGACACAAGATTTAACGATACTGTGTACTGTCAATAAAAAGACACAAGATTTAACGATACTGTGTACTGTCAATAAGAAGACACAAGATATAACGATACTGTGTACTTTCAATAAGAGTATTGTTAAATCTTGTGTCTTCTTATTGACAGTACACAGTATTGTTCAAATCTTGTCTCTTTTATTGACAGTACACAGTATTGTAAAACCAAATCTTGTGTCTTCTTATTGACAGTACACAAAATACTGTGTCCTATCAATAAGAACACAAAAGATTTAACGATACTGTGTACTGTCAATAAGAAGACCAAGATTTAACTATACTGTGTACTGTCAATAAGAAGACACAAGATTTAACAATACTGTTTACTCTCAGTAAGAAGACACAAGATTTAACTATACTGTGTACTGTCAGTAAGACGACACAAGATTTAACGATACTGTGTACCTGTCAATAAGAAGACACAAGATTTAACGATACTGTGTACTGTCAATAAGAAGACACAAGTATATAACGATTACTTTGTACTGTCAATAAGAAGACACATGATTAACAATACTGTGT
>NW_013865211.1:0-328 GCF_000517525.1 Limulus polyphemus
GTGTTAAAAAACAAATATTACATAGCGAAGATGGGAGTTGTTACAATGTTAAAAAACAAAGATTACATACCGAAGATGGGAGTTGTTACAGTGTTAAAACAAAGATTACATAGCGAAAATTGGAGTTGTTACAGTGTTAGAAAACAAAGATTACATACAGAAGATGGGAGTTGTTACAGTGTTAGGAAACAAAGATTACATACAGAAGATGGGAGTTGTTACAGTGTTAGAAAACAAAGATTACATAGCGAAGATGGGAGTTGTTACAATGTTAGGAAACAAATATTATATACCGAAGATGGGAGTTCTTACAGTGTTAGAAAACAAA
>NW_013865212.1:0-329 GCF_000517525.1 Limulus polyphemus
TCCTATTATAGAATTAGTGTGTCTACGCCAGTACAAGTTCCTATTATAGAATTAGTGTGTCTACGCCAGTACAAGTTCCTATTATAGGATTAGTGTGTCTTCGCCAGTAAAAGTTCCTATTATAGAATTAGTGTGTCTTCGCCAGTACAAGTTCCTATTATAGAATTAGTGTGTCTTCGCCAGTACAAGTTCCTATTATAGGATTAGTGTGTCTTCGCCAGTACAAGTTCCTATTATAGGATTAGTGTGTCTTCGCCAGTACAAGTTCCTATTATAGGATTAGTGTGTCTTCGCCAGTACAAGTTCCTATTATAGGATTAGTGTGTCTT
>NW_013865213.1:0-328 GCF_000517525.1 Limulus polyphemus
CGGGACTGGATATGTCTGCATTAGGGTTTAGCTGCGGGCTCTGTAAGGGGCTTGCCATTGTCTGGGGCTGATTAAGTCGATGGTCAATGTATCGTCCTTGTGTAACACACAACAAATCGTTCTTTAACGTATCTAATTCGCTTTTAAATTTACTGATGTTTTCCATTTGTACTTCTTGTTTCCTTTCTTGTTCCAGTTGCCACTGCTGTAGTCTATCTTCTTGTTTATTTTCTTTCTCCTCCAACAGCTGCTGTAATTTCTCTTCTTGTTTTTTCTTTCTCCTCCAACAACTGCTGTAATTTCTCTTCTTGTTTATTTTCTTTCTCCT
>NW_013865214.1:0-329 GCF_000517525.1 Limulus polyphemus
ATCCATGGACCCAATACCAGCTTTACCTATACTGGCCATAAGATAACATCCATGGACCCAATACCAGCTTTACCTATACTGGCCATAAGATAACATCCATGGACCCAATACCAGCTTTACCTATACTGGCCATAAGATAACATCCATGGGCCCAATACCAGCTTTACCTATACTGGTCATAAGATAACATCCATGGACCCAATACAAGCTTTACCTATACTGGCCATAAGATAACATCCATGGACCCAATACCAGCTTTACCTATACTGGCCATAAGATAACATCCATGGACCCAATACCAGCTTTACCTATACTGGCCATAAGATAAC
>NW_013865215.1:0-326 GCF_000517525.1 Limulus polyphemus
CTTTTGTTAATGATGTTATTTAATATAGTGTGCACTCGGTCTATTGTTAATTGATGATATTTAATATAGTGTGCACTCGGTCATTTGTTAACTGATGTTATTTAATATAGTGTGCAGTCGGTCATTTGTTAACTGATGTTATTTAATATAGTGTGCACTCGGTCATTTGTTAACTGGTGTTATTTAATATAGTGTGCACTCGGTCTTTTGTTAATTGATGTTATTTAATATAGTGTGCACTCGGTCTTTGTTAACTGATGTTATTTAATATAGTGTGCACTCGGTCTTTTGTTAATTGATGATATTTAATATAGTGTGCACTCGGT
>NW_013865216.1:0-326 GCF_000517525.1 Limulus polyphemus
CTAATTTTGAACTGATAGCAAACAGGTTATCTGCGTTAGATGTCCCTAATTTTGAACTGATAGCAAACAGGGGTTATCTACGTTAGCTGCCCCTAATTTTGAACTGATGTCAAACAAGGATTATCTGCGTTAATGTCCCTAATTTTGAACTGATAGCAAACAGAAGTTATCTACGTTAGCTGCCCCTAATTTTGAACTGATGTCAAACAAGGATTATCTGCGTTAGATGTCCCTAATTTTGAACTGATAGCAAACAGGGGTTATCTACGTTAGCTGCCCCTAATTTTGAACTGATAGCAAACAGGGGTTATCTACGTTAGATGTCT
>NW_013865217.1:0-360 GCF_000517525.1 Limulus polyphemus
TTATTAAATCAGAGTAAGCATGTTACAAAATTAATGTTAGGTCTAACGAAACAAAATTATCGTATATGATTTCAAAGTAGGCTTTTCAAACTAAGAAATTTGAAACAAAATTATTGGATATAGCAATTTTAAACATAGATTTAAATCTATTTAGCATTACAGTATGAAACCAAAGTATAATAGTTAGAGAACATACTAATGTATGAAAAAAGAGTAAACGATTGTATCCAATAAGATATTATAAGCGTAACGGCTACAGAACAAAATACTATATAAAACTGATTAAATGGCTTAAAGCATTAAAATAATGTAATCCTAATTTTTAAACAATAGAATGCTGTACGAAACAAGATTAAATAT
>NW_013865218.1:0-328 GCF_000517525.1 Limulus polyphemus
TTTCAACTGGTCCCATTGTGCCCAATAGTTCTTTGTCACAGGGCTTAGACTAGACACCTTCTCCCAAGCAGGGAGCAAAACACTTGTTTTAGAAAATCAATTATTGGCTTCAAATCTTGGTCTTTCTCCTGTTCTGCTTTGATATCTATATTTGGTTCCACTTCACCATCATCAACTCTTTCAGTCGGCTTGACTTCAGCTTGATGGCACCTGGTTAGTTCAACTTCTCTTGCAGCAATGTCTGCAGTCATTTTGCAGGGTGTTCGGCTCAGTCCATCAGCATTACCATGGAATTTTCCTCCTCTATATTCAATATTATAATTATACT
>NW_013865219.1:0-465 GCF_000517525.1 Limulus polyphemus
AGTATAACTGTTAGTAATATAATACAGTTAAACTGTTAGTAATATAATACAGTTAAACTGTTAGTAATATAGTACAGCTAAACTGTTAGTAATATAATACAGTTAAACTGTAGTAATATAATACAGCTAAACTGTTAGTAATATAGTGCAGTTAAACTGTTAGTAATATAATACAGCTAAACTGTTAATAATATAATACAGCTAAACTGTTAGTAATATAATACAGTTAAAGTGTTGGTTGTATAATACAGTTAAACTGTTAGCAATATAGTAGAGTTAGCCGTTAGTAATATAATACAGTTAGCCGTTAGTAATATAATACAGTTAAACTGTTAGTAATATAATACAGTTAAACTGTTAGTAATATAATACTGTTAAACTGTTAGTAATATAGTACAGTTAAACTGTTAGTAATATAGTACAGTTAAAGTGTTAGAAATATAGTACAGTTGGTTAGTAATATAA
>NW_013865220.1:0-328 GCF_000517525.1 Limulus polyphemus
AATCTATGGTAAAAGACCTACCAGTTACCATCTATCTATATTAAAAGACCTACCAGCCACTATCCATTTATAATGAAAGACCTACCAGCCACTATACATCTGTATTAAAAGACCTAAAAGCCACTATCCATCTATAATCAAAGACCTTCCAGTTACCATCCATCTATATTAAAAGACCTTCCAGCCACTATCGATATATAATGAAAGACCTACCAGACACTAACAATCTGCATTAAAAGACCTACCAGCCACTATCCATCTATAATAGAAGACCTACCATTTACCATAGATCTATATTAAAAGACTTAACAGTTACCATCTATCTATA
>NW_013865221.1:0-328 GCF_000517525.1 Limulus polyphemus
TTAATTAGCTATATACTTTAATTATAATTTCAATTGTTTATAATTAATGTATCAGTAATTCTAAAACTTTAGTTAAATGTTGTGCTAGTTATTACATTGACAAATAACTTTATAGCTCTATTACTATCAGATATTTGATATATTCTTGATGTGACATCTGTTACACTGCTGGTAAAGTCTTGTTATTATAGTGTCAAATAACTATAGCTCTATTCCTATCAGATATTTGATATATTCTTCATGTGACAACTGTTACTCTGCTGGTGTAGTCTTCTTATTATAGTATCAAATAACAATAGCTCTATTACTATCAGATATTTGATATATT
>NW_013865222.1:0-328 GCF_000517525.1 Limulus polyphemus
TGTTTGATGTATATATATGTATTTTTGTTACTGTCTATTGTATATTTGATGTATATCTACTTCTTTGTATTGCTGTCTATCGTATGTTTGATGTATATCTACTTCTTTCTATTGCTGTCTATCGTATGTTTAATGTATATCTACTTCTTTCTGTTACTGTCTATTGTATATTTGATGTATATCTACTTATTTCTGTTACTGTCTTTTGTATATTTGATGTATATCTACTTCTTTCTATTGCTGTCTATCGTATGTTTGATGTATATCTACTTCTTTCTATTGCTGTCTATCGTATGTTTGATGTATATCTACTTCTTTCTATTACTGT
>NW_013865223.1:0-328 GCF_000517525.1 Limulus polyphemus
CAACAGTTATTTACTGAGCCTCGTGGTTTTCTGCCCGAGATTTCGTGTAAACACGCATTTAACAAGCGTCGAATACAAAGGTTTGTTTGTTTGTTTGTTTTTTGAATTTCGCGCAAACCTACACGAGGGTTATCTGCGCTATCCGTCCCTAAGTTAGCAGTGTAAGACAAGAGGGAAGGCAGCTAGTCATCACCACCCACCGCCATCTCTTGGGCTACTCTTTTACCAACGAATAGTGGGATTGACCGTCACGTTATAACGCCCCCACGGCTGAAAGGGCGAGCATGTTTGGTGGGACGAGGATTCCAACCCGCGACCCTAAGATTGC
>NW_013865224.1:0-328 GCF_000517525.1 Limulus polyphemus
TCCAGTGGTTGTTATAACACTTTATAAACCAGATATTATAATCCAGTGGTTGTTATAATACTTTATAAACCTTATATTATAATCCAGTGGTTGTTATAACACTCTATAAACCTTATATTATAATCCGGTTGTTGTTATAACACTCTATAAACCTTATATTATAATCCAGTTGTTGTTATAACACTCTATAAACCTTATATTATAATCCAGTTGTTGTTATAACACACTATAATCCTTATATTATAATCCAGTTGTTGTTATAACACTTTATAAACTTTATATTATAATTCAGTTGTCGTTATTACGCTATATTAACCTTATATTATAA
>NW_013865225.1:0-328 GCF_000517525.1 Limulus polyphemus
AGTAAGTAAGTAGCTCATATATAAGTGGCTCACATATCCAATCTTTAACCTCCTTCAAAATCCTTGGGGAAATATTATCTGGCCCAGGAGCCTTATCGATTTTTAAACTTCCCAATTTTTTCTTAGCCAGCTCAGAATTAATTCAGGCATTTTGTTTGATCTTGTTTCAATTTATCAACTGTTCAAGATGTGGAATACTGCTTAAATCTTCCTTAGTAAAAACGGGTGAAAAAGCAAAATTTAATAAACCAGCCATCTCATAATCATCAGATACCAGCCTTCCTTTATATATATGATTACCAGAAAAATAATTATTAAAAATGTGTAT
>NW_013865226.1:0-327 GCF_000517525.1 Limulus polyphemus
AAGGTAACATACTCACTTATAATTTACCAAAATATATTTCTTAAAAACATATTTTTTGTGCAATATATACCCATTTAAGTAAGAAATTCAAAGAAAACATATTTTTTCCACTATTTTTCATAATGCATGCAGTAGAGGGTTAAAAATGGCAAATGTTTTGCTGAACATTATATGACCCTGGGATAGGTCTGCAAAATATCATTCATCTGCTTTGCATACTTTTGAATCTAGAACCATATGTAGTTTTTCCTGAAAAGTTCAAAATTTTTTGTATCCCAGACTTTGTCGTGCAATAAAAAACAATTGGTGCAGGTATTTTTCTTAGTG
>NW_013865227.1:0-328 GCF_000517525.1 Limulus polyphemus
CTTAAAGTAGAAATGAATTGAAATAAAGCCATCTTAATATTTCTACTAATTAAACTTCCAACCTCCACCTTTACAAAAATATATTAAATAGAACTATAAAATATTGAATAGAACTATAAATTATTAAATAGAACTATAAAATATTAAATAGAACTATAAAATATTAAATAGAACTAAATAGAACTATAAAATATTAAATAGAACTAAATAGAACTATAAAATATTAAATAGAACTAAATAGAACTATAAAATATTAAATAGAACTATAAATTATTAAATAGAACTATAAATTATTAAATAGAACTATAAAATATTAAATAGAACTATA
>NW_013865228.1:0-327 GCF_000517525.1 Limulus polyphemus
GTCAGAATCAGTTTGCACACCATGCTCACTTACAGTGTGACCTAAGTAAAGCACCTCTTTCTAGAACAAGTGGCATTTCTTGGGATGGAGTTTGAGGTTTGCTGGTTTCAAACGCTTGATTACTTCTTCTATCCGGGACATTTCCTCATCAAAAGTTGTTACAAATACAATGACATCATCCAGGTACACTAGGGCTATCCTTCATTGTAGGCCTTCCAGTACCCTTTCCATCAGCCTCTCAAATGTTGCTGGAGCATTGCTAAGCCCGAATGGTGTTGCACAATATTGCCAGAGACCTTGACCATAACTAAATGCAATCTTAGATTT
>NW_013865229.1:0-328 GCF_000517525.1 Limulus polyphemus
AATTGTACTCCTTTCTAGAACTACAAACCACATCCCCACCTCTATAGAAATATCTTAACTCCACCCACTGTTAGCCAGACTGTCAATAAGATGTATGTTTCCGTCTTTCTAATGATATTGGTCATCTTGTTAATTCCACCCACTGTTAGTCAGACTGTTAGTAAGATGTATTTCCGTCTTTCTAATGATGTTGGTCATCTTGTTAATTCCACCCACTGTTAGTCAGACTGTTAATATAATGTATGTTTCAGTTTTTCTGATGATGTTGGTCATATTGTTAATTCCACCCACTGTTAGTCAGACTGTTAGTAATATGTATGTTTCAGTC
>NW_013865230.1:0-326 GCF_000517525.1 Limulus polyphemus
ATTTAACAATACTGTGTACTGTCAATAAGAAGACACAAGATTTAACGATACTGTGTACTATCAATAACAAGCCATAAGATTTAACAATACTGTGTAATGTCAATAAGAAGACACAATATATAACAATACTGTGTATTATCAAAAACAACACACAAGTTTTAACAATACTGTGTAAGGTCAGAAAGAAGACACAAGATTTAACAATACTGTGTAATGTCAATAAGAAGACAAAAGATATAACAATACTGTTTATTATAAATAACAAGCCACAAGATTTAACGATACTGTGTATTGTCAATAAAAAGACACAAGTTTTAACAATGTTG
>NW_013865231.1:0-326 GCF_000517525.1 Limulus polyphemus
ATATAGATCAATGAAGGCCCCACGAAACGAAGCGTGTATTCGCTATGTTTGAAATATATTACATGAATTATAAGCAGCAAGAATGCACTTCAAGTTAACGTTTCATGGCAGTCCTTATAAATACTTAAGTTAAAATAATTTGTAAGTGTAAATATACATCATACATAAGTTTAAGAATATTCTTACAATTAAATCAACTATGCTTAATTCAATGATGGAAAATGAACCATATATTTTGCAATGTCATGGATACAATCGGGCCATTTTGTGATATTGTTACTTGTCATGGATACAATCGGGACCATTTTGTGACATTATTACTTGTC
>NW_013865232.1:0-328 GCF_000517525.1 Limulus polyphemus
ACACTATGTGTGCTTGCCATTGTACACTTAGCTGTTGGGACTTTCATAATGAGGGTTGGTGGGCGTCCCTCAGCACCAACCACTACTGGTTTCCCGAAGCTGACTTTTTGGTAGTATTCTTCTTACACTGGCTCCTCATATGTCCTTACTCTCCACCGTTCCAACAACCTTTCTTGGTAGTAGCCTTTCCTGCTGTGACATCTTCCCTGTGTTGAAGTTTCCAGCACTGAGCTCTCTTGTGCCCAGGTTTATTACAGTGCCAGCAAAGTCTCTCAAACTTCTCTGAAAGCTGCCCTGTTCTGGCCTTGAATCCTGATGACTGTATCAA
>NW_013865233.1:0-328 GCF_000517525.1 Limulus polyphemus
ATCAGATATTAACAGTTTAATCTGAGAAATGTGTGATCATATATTAACAGTTTAATCTGAGAAATGTGTGATCATATATTAACAGTTTAATCTGAGAAATGTGTGATCAGATATGAACAGTTTAATCTGAGAAATGTGTGATCAGATATTAACAGTTTAATCTGAGAAATTTGTGATTATATATTAACAGTTTAATCTGAGAAATGTGTGATCATATATTAACAGTTTAATCTGAGAAATGTGTGATCAGATATTAACAGTTTAATCTGAGAAATGTGTGATCAGGTATTAACAGTTTAATCTGAGAAATGTCTGATCATATATTAAC
>NW_013865234.1:0-328 GCF_000517525.1 Limulus polyphemus
TTTGTTGTAAAATGTAACATCAACACGTTCAACTACACGTGTTTATTGTAAGGTGTAACATCAACACGTTCAACTACATGTGTTTATTGTAAGGTGTAACATCAACACGTTCAACTACATGTGTTTCTTGTAAGATGTAACATCAACACGTTCAACTACATGTGTTTCTTGTAAGATGTAACATCAACACGTTCAACTACACGTGTTTGTTGTAAGATGTAACATCAACACGTTCAACTACATGTGTTTGTTGTAAGGTGTAACATCAACACGTTCAACTACACGTGTTTATTGTAAGGTGTAACATCAACACGTTCAACTACACGTG
>NW_013865235.1:0-326 GCF_000517525.1 Limulus polyphemus
ATATCTAGTCTAGGACAACATACAAGTATGGTTAAGAAGGTGTATATATCCAGACTAGGACAACATATAAGATTTGTATAGAAGGTGTATAAGTAAAGGTGACTAACTATATCTAGACTAGGACAACATACAAGTATGGTTAAGAAGGTGTATATGTAATGGTCACTAACTATATCCAGACTAAAACAACAAACAAGATTTGTATAGAAGGTGTATATGTAATGGTTACTAACTATATCTAGACTAGGACAACATACAAGATTTGCATAGAAGGTGTATATGTAAAGGTTACTAACTATATCTAGACAAGGACAACATACAAGTAT
>NW_013865236.1:0-328 GCF_000517525.1 Limulus polyphemus
ATTTATATACCATAACTTCTATACCCTAACATAATTTATATACCATAATATAACTTTTATACTCTAACGTAACTTATATACCATAACTTCTATACCCTAACATAATTTATATACCATAATATAACTTTTATACTCTAACGTAACTTATATACCATAACTTCTATACCCTAACATAATTTATATATCATAATATAACTTCTATACCCTAACATAACTTATACACCATAAAACTTCTATACCCTAACATAACTTATATACCATAACATAACTTTTATACTCTAACGTAACTTATATACCATAACTTCTATACCCTAACATAACTTTTATA
>NW_013865237.1:0-328 GCF_000517525.1 Limulus polyphemus
ACAAAGATACTACAAACATAAGGCATGATAAGAATCAACACGGATACTTCAAACATAAGGCATGATAAGAATCAACACGGATACTTCAAACATAAGGCACGATAAGAATTAACACGGATACTTCAAACATAAGGCATGATAAGAATCAACAAAGATACTACAAACATAAGGCATGATAAGAATCAACACGGATACTTCAAACATAAGGCATGATAAGAATCAACACGGATACTTCAAACATAAGGCACGATAATAATTAACACAGATACTTCAAACATAAGGCATGATAAGAATCAACAAGGATACTTCACACATAAGTCATGATAAG
>NW_013865238.1:0-329 GCF_000517525.1 Limulus polyphemus
GACGTATTTATTCTCTCAGTAAGGGAAGTATTTATTCTCTCAGTAATGCAAGTATTTATTCTCCCAGTAAGGGAAGTATTTATTCCCTCGGTAAGGGAAGTATTTATTCCCCCAGTAAGGGACGTATTTATTCTCTCAGTAAGGGAAGTATTTATTCTCTCAGTAATGGAAATATTTATTCTCCCAGTAAGGGAAGTATTTATTCCCTCGGTAAGGGAAGTATTTATTCCCCCAGTAAGGGAAGTATTTACTCCCCCAGTAAGGGAAGTATTTATTCTCTCAGTAAGGGAAATATTTATTCTCCCAGTAAGGGAAGTATTTATTCCCCT
>NW_013865239.1:0-327 GCF_000517525.1 Limulus polyphemus
TGGATACTGCTTACTTGACGTTACTTGTATACTCAATAGTTGCTAAATACTGTTTGCTTGATGTTACTTGTTTACGCAATAGATGCTAAATACTGTTTGCTTGATGTTACTTGTTTACTCAATAGTTTATGGATACCATTTGCTTGATGTTACTTGGTTACTTAATAGTTGCTGTGTACTGTTTGCTTGATGTTACTTGTTTGCTCAATAGTTGCTGGATACTGCTTAATTGATGTTACTTAGTTACTTAGTAGTTTATGGATACTGTTTGCTTGATGTTACTTGGTTACTTAATAGTTTATGGATACTGTTTGCTTGATGTTACTT
>NW_013865240.1:0-324 GCF_000517525.1 Limulus polyphemus
CGGAATGTTAAATTTATTTATTATATCTGCTATTGTACAGCTATATAATGTGTAGAACTGAATAATGGCCAACGACACTCTTTCTTCATTTCACCTATCCAGTGTATAGGTTTTTCTCATAGTGACTGCAAAGCACTTTCACACTAACAGTATGGTTGATGAAACAGAAAGCTACAGGAAATATGTGTTTTATTGTCACAGCCATAAGATACAAGGAACCTGTATAACCTTATACAAGTGTTTCTTACTAAACTTCTAAAATCCTACCCAACTTGTACAGTATTCACGCAATACCTCCTTGCCCCTCACGTTTCTCCTATTTAC
>NW_013865241.1:0-328 GCF_000517525.1 Limulus polyphemus
CACTATACTCATCTTTAGTCTTACTTGGTACAACTACTCCATGAACACTTAGGTGTAACTCTAGTTACCGAATTTATAACCACCATACTCATCTTTAGTCTTACTTGGTACAACTACTCCATAAACACCTAGGTGTAACTATAGTTACCGAATTTATAACCAACATACTCATCTTTAGTCTTACTTGGTACAACTACTCCATGAACACCTACATGTATCTCTAACTTCCGAATTTATAACAACCATACTCATCTTTAGCTTTACTTGTTACAACTACTCCATAAAAACCTAGGTGTAACTCTAGTTACCGAATTTATAATCATCATAC
>NW_013865242.1:0-328 GCF_000517525.1 Limulus polyphemus
ACAGTATAGTTAAATCTCGTGTCTTCTTATTGACAGTACACAGTATTGTTAAATCTTGTGTCTTCTTATTGACAATACACAGTATAGTTAAATCTTGTGTGTTCTTATTGATAGTACACAGTATTTATAAATCTTGTGTCTTCTTATTGACAGTACACAGTCTTGTTAAATCTTGTGTCTTCTTATTGACAGTACACAGTATAGTTAAATCTTGTGTCTTTTTATTGACAGGACACATTATTGTTAAATCTTATGTTTTCTTACTGAGAGTACACATTATCGTTAAATCTTGTGTGTTCTTATTGATAGTACACAGTATTTATAAATC
>NW_013865243.1:0-328 GCF_000517525.1 Limulus polyphemus
CGGTATTTATAGTCAATCATTTAATAATAACGGCAGGTTTAAAACACTTTCAAGTAAAGTCCAACATGACACCACGGTATTTATAGTTAATCCTTTAATAATAACGGCAGGTTGAAAACACTTTCAAGTAGAGTCCAACATGACACAACAGTATTTATAGTTAATCCTTTAATAATAACGGCAGGTTGAAAACACTTTCAAGTAGAGTCCAACATGACACCACGGTATTTATAGTCAATCCTTTAATAATAACGGCAGGTTTAAAACACTTTCAAGTAGAGTCCAACATGACACAACAGTATTTATAGTTAATCCTTTAATAATAACG
>NW_013865244.1:0-328 GCF_000517525.1 Limulus polyphemus
CTTTTAAACTAAGACATTTTATTTGCATGAGGGTTAATGTGAAAGTTTTAGGGTTGTTACTCTGTATTTTACTCAAAAACTACTCGGTAAACTTCTGTTAAAATCGGCACATTCTCGCACCGGAAATATTGTTTGTTTTAGTGCAAAGCTGCATAATAAACTATCTGCAAAACCTTAATAGAACTTTCGGGCACAAAGCACCTAAAAAGTAAAGATTCAGTTCAAACAACACTCTAAAACCTATACTTTTGACTGTTAAATCTGTACACATATAAAAATGCACAAAAAACACGTATGTTAGATCTATAAGTAAAAGAAAAATCCGTTC
>NW_013865245.1:0-864 GCF_000517525.1 Limulus polyphemus
AATACGTCGCTTTACCATTAACACTGCATTAGTACAGGTTGACATACTGTAGCTCCGCCCCAGTGGCACAGCGGTATATTTGCGGACTTACAACGCTAGAATCTGGGTTTCGATACCCGTGGTGGGCAGAGCACAGATAGCCCATTGTGTAGCTTTGTGCTTAATTATAAACAGACATACTGTATTGGAACATTCCTGGATAATACGTCGTCTTACCATTAACAATGTATTAGTAGAGGTTGACATACTGTAATGGAACATTCCTGGATAATACGTCGTCTTACCATTAACACTGTATTATTACAGGTTGACATAGTATAATGGAACACGACGTATTATCCAGGAAGTATTATCCAGGTAATGTGCCATTATAGTATGTCAGCCTGTACTAATGCAGTGTTATTGGTAATACGACGTATTATCCAGGAATGTTCCGTTACAATTTTTCAACCTGTACTAATGCAGTGTTAATGGTAAGACGACGTATTATCCAGGAATGTTCTATTACAGTATGTCAACCTGTACTAATACAGTGTTAATGGTAAAGTGTACCAATGCAGTGTTAATGGTAAGACGACGTATTATCCAGGAATGTTCTATTACAGTATGTCAACCTGTACTAATACTGTGTTAATGGTAAAGTGACGTATTATCCAGTAATGTTCCATTACAGTATGTCAACCTGTACTAATACAGTTTTAATGGTAAAGCGACGTATTATCCAGTAATGTTCCATTATAGTATGTCAGCCTGTACTAATGCAGTGTTATTGGTAATACGACGTATTATCCAGGAATGTTCTATTACAGTATGTCAACCTGTACTAATACTGTGTTAATGGTAAAGCGACGGTTGACATACTAT
>NW_013865246.1:0-328 GCF_000517525.1 Limulus polyphemus
TTTACAACAAATATTAAGTCGTCAAGAAATTAATGTCGCGTTTTGGAATACTTTCATTAACCTCTCCCCCACCCTCCACCAAAACAAACAAACAAACAAACAAAAAAAAACCGTACATCTCGTATAATAGTTAAACGAACCGCCTAAACGTCACGTTAATGTAGACTATATAACATGTAATGTTTAGTATACCCTAATCCCTTATTGTGATGGCACACGACGAGACACACATTCGGCATGTAATGCTGTTTGAATACAAGAAGGGAAACAACGCCTCTGTAGCCATAAAGAATACCAAAGAAGTTTATGGAAATGTTTTGAACGTTCG
>NW_013865247.1:0-327 GCF_000517525.1 Limulus polyphemus
CTTTTAGGGTAAACACATTGTGATTCTAAGATAAAAAGTGATTCTAGGATAAATACATTGTGATTCTAGGATAAAGACATTGCACTTTTAGGGTAAACACATTGTGATTCTAAGATAAAAAGTGATTCTAGGATAAATACATTGTGATTCTAGGGTAAAGACATTGTGATTCTAGGATAAATACATTGCACTTTTAGGGTAAACACATTGTGATTCTAAGATAAATACATTGTGATTCTAGGGTAAAAGTGATTCTAGGATAAAGACATTGTGATTCTAGGGTAAAGGGTAAAAGACACAGTGATTCTAGGGTAAAGGGTAAAAGAC
>NW_013865248.1:0-328 GCF_000517525.1 Limulus polyphemus
AAAAGACACAAGATTTAACGATAGTGTGTACTGTCAATAAGAGGACACAAGATTTAACGATACTGTGTACTGTCAATAAGAAGACACGATATTTAACTATACTGTGTACTGTCAATAAGAAGACACAAGATTTAACAATACTGTGTACTGTCAATAAGAAGACACAAGATTTATAAATACTGTGTACTATCAATAAGAACACAAAAGATTTAACTATACTGTGTACTGTCAATAAGAAGACACAAGATTTAACTATACTGTGTACTATCAATAAGAAAACACAATATTTAACAATACTGTGTACTCTCAATAAGAAGACACACGATTT
>NW_013865249.1:0-328 GCF_000517525.1 Limulus polyphemus
ATATGGCAACAAGTCAGGAAAAATGACCTAACCCTTCATTTAAAAACTTTGTGAAAAGATAACGAGTTTTGCAGATATAATAATTAACTGTCAGTCGCTAGGATACTTTATAGCCAGTGCTCACTCTAAGCTGCATGACCACACAACAACCAGTGAAGTGCTGCATACTTAATTATTCCAGCCATGCACATCCTCAGTAATCCTCAGCATGTTGACAGCCGTAATGACCCTGCCAGTCAATAGGCCTAAAGCCCAAATAACCAACTGGTAGCATTGCAAAGGGGCCTAATGATTCAATAGGTTCAATGGTTCAATGGTCTAAAAATAC
>NW_013865250.1:0-778 GCF_000517525.1 Limulus polyphemus
AGTGGTTGAGGTATGTGGGAACCTTGTAGTGGTTGAGAGAAGTGTGTAAACTTTATAATGGTTTAGTTAATAAAGTATTGTAACGGTTGAGGTATGTGGGAACCTTGTAGTGGTTGAGAGAAGTGTGTAAACCTTATAATGGTTTAGTTAATAAAGTATTGTAACGGTTGAGGTATGTGGGAACCTTGTAATGGTTGAGAGAAGTGTGTAAACCTTATAATGGTTTAGGTAAGAAAGTATTGTAACGGTTGAGGTATGTAGGAACCTTGTAATGGTTGAGAGAAGTGTGTAAACCTTTTAATGGTTTAGTAAGTAAAGTATTGTAACGGGGTTCCCACATACCTCAAAGTGGTTGAGAGAAATGTGTAAACCTTATAATGGTTTAGTTAATAAAGTAAGAAGTGTGTAAACCTTATAATGGTTTAGTTAATAAAGTATTGTTTCAACCATTACAAGGTTTCCACATACCTCAACCGTTACAATACTTTATTAACTAAACCATTATAAGGTTTACACACTTCTTTCAACCATTACAAGGTTCCTACATACCTCAACCGTTACAATACTTTCTTACCTAAACCATTATAAGGTTTACATACTTCTCTCAACCACTACAAGGTTCCACATACCTCAACCGTTACAATACTTTATTAACTAAACCATTATAAGGTTTACACACTTCTCTCAACCACTACAAGGTTCCCAGATACCTCAACCGTTACAATACTTTCTTAACTAAACCATTATAAGGTTTACACACTTCTCTCAACCACTACAA
>NW_013865251.1:0-328 GCF_000517525.1 Limulus polyphemus
GCAAGTATTGGGTTGAGGAAATGAAACCTTTCACCCGACATTGCTTGTTCAGCTATGAGGAAGTTATGTAATGGTCAATCCCAGTATTAATTGGTTAAGAATAGGTCAAGAGTTGGCAATGGGTCGTGGTGACTAGCTTCTATCCATCTAGTCCAATGGTCGGCAACCTTTTTTGATTATGGGTCAATTATTTGTTTTGTTGAAAAATTTACCATTGTGTTGGGTCAGTGATAATCATATAATTATTAATACTGGTACATGTATTTTAAATGTGTATGTTATTTACATACAAAAAAAATTAATAGTTCAACCAGTTTGATATTTTTCC
>NW_013865252.1:0-327 GCF_000517525.1 Limulus polyphemus
GTCCCATTAACTGTCATATAATGTCCAAATCTTCTACATCATATGAGATATAAATTGGAAATGGGGACTTCTTACGTAAAACAATAAAAGTGAAACTTTATCGTTAGGTTCGTTTAAATCTTCTTAGTGTTTCTGATCTCAAACAACTTTAGAAGAAGAAAGGATGCTGGATTTTACCATCTAATATGTTACATTTGGTTTCCTTTATAATGAACGAGTCAAAAGTAAATGAGGTTCTTGCGTTTTGATGGAAATTCCCATATGTCCAAAAACGCAAAAAAAAAAAGAAGTAACCCTACGTGTTTCCTTCCTATACGCCACGTAGTG
>NW_013865253.1:0-328 GCF_000517525.1 Limulus polyphemus
TAAATATTTTGCTTCTTTCAACAATAAAATTAACGACATCAACAATTAATGCTATGTTGAAGTTATGAATTGTAAATATTTTGTGTCTTTCAACAATAAAATTAACGACACCAACAATTAAAGCTATGTTGAAATTATGAATCGTAAATATTTTGTTTCTTTGAACAATAAAAATTAACGACACCAACAATTAAAGCTATGTTGAAGTTATGAATTGTAAATATTTTGTTTCCTTCACCAATAAAATTAACGACATCAACAATTAAAGCTATGCTGAAGTTATGAATAGTAAATATTTTGTTTCTTTCAACAATAAAATTAACGACAC
>NW_013865254.1:0-323 GCF_000517525.1 Limulus polyphemus
ATGGAAAGAGTAGCCGTCGACATTGCTGGTCCTCTGCCCCAAACTCGTGCTGGAAACAAGTACATTTGTGGGGTGATGGACTATTTCACTAAGTGGCCTGAGGCATATGCAATACCAAATCAGGAAGCTACAACTGTAGCTTCGGCTATTAGTGATTTCTTCTTCAGATTTGGTATGCCATATGAACTGCATTCAGATCAAGGCCGTAACTTCGAATCAGCTGTGTTCCAAGAATGCTGCAAGTTGTTGGCATCCGAAAGGCCAGGACAACGCCACTTCACCCACAGTCCGACGGGATGGTAGAAAAGTACAAATGGACACTG
>NW_013865255.1:0-328 GCF_000517525.1 Limulus polyphemus
CCACGACTTTACTTTATTGTGAGAACAATTGAACTTCTAGCCCGTTTCCACCCGCGACTTTACTTTTATTGTAAGAACAATTGAACTTCTAGCCCGTTTCCACTCACGACTTTACTTTTATTGTAAGAACAATTGAACTTCTAGCCCGTTTCCACTCACGACTTTACTTTTATTGTAAGAACAATTGAACTTCTAGCCCGTTTCCACCCGCGACTTTACTTTTATTGTAAGAACAATTGAACTTCTAGCCCGTTTCCACCCGCGACTTTACTTTTATTGTAAGAAGAATTGAACTTCTAGCCCGTTTCCACTCACGACTTTACTTTTA
>NW_013865256.1:0-329 GCF_000517525.1 Limulus polyphemus
ATAACGTCCCCACGGCTGAAAGGGCGAGCATGTTTGGTGGGACGGGGATTCGAACCCCGATCCTCAAATTACGAGTCGAGTACCCTAACCCCTTGGCCATGCCGGGCGAAAACAAGCCATTAATACCTTGCTTACTCTGTAGTGGATTACATTAAACCGGGGTGAGCTCCTGGTGGGGATTTGGATTAAACTAGGGATAGGACACAGATCTCTCACAACTTTTTGATTCTGTAGTGGATTACATTAAACCGGGGTGAGCTCCTGGTGGGGATTTGGATTAAACTAGGGATAGGACACAGATCTCTCATAACTTTTTGATTCTATAGTGG
>NW_013865257.1:0-325 GCF_000517525.1 Limulus polyphemus
AATCATTTCAGTATAGAAATTAATATTTATTTGACTCTTAGAAATACAGAAAAAAAATTTTTTAATTAAGTTATTAATTCTCTGCTTGTTGTGTTGTTTTTCTTACTTTGAGTTAGTATTAAAATTACTGTTTTTAAAGCTCTATAAGTTATATGATTATATGTTCTACGACCGTCTTGTCAAAAGGTTTCTAATAAAATGGCTTTTGCCCGCGTTTTTAAAGAATTAAGTTTTCCCACAGGGCGTTTGTAAGGGCGTCATTTCATTTTCCTTTTGGCCGGCATGGCCAGGTGGTTAAGGCAGTTGACTCGCAATCTGAGGGTCG
>NW_013865258.1:0-326 GCF_000517525.1 Limulus polyphemus
ATATATATGTTAAAGAGAAACTTCTGGTAAAAATTCATATCGATATATATATATATGTGATAAATGAAAACTTCTGATTAAACATTCTCAACGATATACATATACATGATAAATAAAACTTCTTATTAAATATTCTCAACGATATACATATACATGGTAAATAAAGAATTCTGATTAAAAATTCACAACGATATATATATGGTAAATAAAAAGTTCTGATGAAACATTCTCAACGATATATATATATATATATATGGTAAATAAAAACTTTTGTTTAAAAATTCACATCGCTATATATATATATATATATATATATATATAGTAAT
>NW_013865259.1:0-328 GCF_000517525.1 Limulus polyphemus
CAAAAGTGAGACATTATAGCATTTACGAAAGTATTATGTCAAGTGAAAAGCTAAAAAAAATTGAACTTTCGCTAATTATGAGTAAAAACAATCCAAAAGGTAGAGTTTAATGTATAGTAAGACGTCATGGACTATTAGATGCTGGGATTTTGTTTGAATAACCTTATTTTTAAAGCTGTTTTTTATTTACAATATAGTTAAAGATAATAAAAAAACAGTAATATCTAAGCTAGCCGAAATTTTCATAACAGATTATGAAATAACTACTGGGAATTTGGATGAAAGGATAACCATTTTGAACGTCTTGCATCAAGGGCATCTTTGTGTT
>NW_013865260.1:0-328 GCF_000517525.1 Limulus polyphemus
TTCGTATTCTCTGCAGGAGTCCCACAGGGTTCGGTACTCAGTCCAACACTTCACAACATATTTGTTAACGACATCCCATTCCCTGAACAAACATACACATCAACATCACAATACGTGGACGACATCACCATTTGGAGTATTTCGAACAACCCTGGTACAGCCTCGAACAGAGACCAACGTGCACTGGACTCTGGCGCGTATCATTGAACCCAACAAATATACAAGCCATTGCATTTCACAAAAAAATAAACAAATCAAGGAAAAAATTCAATAATCTCAAGTTAAAACTTAATGACGTTAACATCACCTTCACGAATAACGTTAAATT
>NW_013865261.1:0-328 GCF_000517525.1 Limulus polyphemus
GTAGGACAACAATCAGATAGTTACCATCAAACAATCTGTCACGTTTCCACACAAACAAACCTGTAGGACAGCCATCAGCTAGGTACCATCAAACAATCTTTTACGTTTCCATACAAACAAACCTGTAGGACAGCAATCAGATAGTTACCATCAAACAATCTGTCATGTTTCCACACAAAAAAACCAGAAGGACAGCCATCAGCTAGGTAACATCAAACAATCTGTCATGTTTCCACACAAACAAATCAGTAGGACAGCAATCAGATAGTTACCATCAAACAATCTGTCATGTTTCTACACAAACAAACCTGTAGGACAGCCATCAGAT
>NW_013865262.1:0-328 GCF_000517525.1 Limulus polyphemus
CCTTGTTCAAACATCACTTATTTATCCGATAACATAGCTTTTTATTTTTACACATTTATACATTTTCTATGTGATTATATATTAAATCCATATTCAGATTTACACGTATTTACTGACAAATTTATGGGTATTTACTGACACATTTAAGGGTATTTACTGGCAAATTTAAGGGTATTTACTGGCAAAGTTAAGGGTATTTACTGGCAAATTTTTTATTTTTACACATTCATACATTTTCTATGTGATTATATATTGAATCCACATTCAGATTTAAGGATATTTACTGACAAATTTAAGGGTATTTACTGACACATTTAAGTGTATTTAT
>NW_013865263.1:0-328 GCF_000517525.1 Limulus polyphemus
TAGAATATCTTAGAAAGTGTAAAGGGAAGACTTTTATTAATCATAGAATATCTTAGAAAGTGTTAAGGGGAGACTTTTATCAATCATAGAATATCTTAGAAAGTGTAAAAAGGAGACTTTTATTAATCATAGAATATCTTAGAAAGTGTAAAGGGGAGACTTTTATTAATCATAGAATATCGTAGAAAGTGTTAAAAGGAGACTTTTATTAATCATAGAATATCTTAGAAAGTGTAAAGGGGAGACTTTTATTAATCATAGAATATCTTAGAAAGTGTTAAGGGGAGACTTTTATTAATCATAGAATATCTTAGAGAGTGTAAAGGGG
>NW_013865264.1:0-327 GCF_000517525.1 Limulus polyphemus
CTTTAAGAGTAATATCATTCAAACAAAATTCCAACATATAAATGGCCATGATGTCTTCTTATCAAATAAACTCCCCCTTTTTGTATTGTTTTCACTCTGGGTTAGTGAAAGTTACATTTTTTTTAGCTTTTACGGTGACATAATGTTTTTCATCAGTGCTATAATGTTTCAATTTTGAGTTTTCCGACGAAGTAAGCACTATAGGATATTTTTCTATTAATTTTACGTCAAAGAAACACTTTTTTCCATTTTCTAAAAAAAATTCATATTTTCACGAAAAACCAAAGGCTATAGCCCATGTTTTTTCCCAAATTTTTGAAAAAATTG
>NW_013865265.1:0-328 GCF_000517525.1 Limulus polyphemus
CAATTTCATGGCCATTTCACGAATGTGTTACCATGTGTTAGACTCAACAAGTGTCTTCAGAGCATCAATATCTATTCCAACATGTCAGCCATCACAGTTTATAAGGCTAAAGTCAGCAGAACAAAATTTGCTGAACCGTCGTTGACACTTACAAACGTTCAAAACATTTCCATAAACTTCTTTGATATTCTTTGTGGCTACAGAGGCGTTGATTCCCTTCTTGTATTCAAACAGTATTACATGTAGAATGTGTGTCTCGTCGTGTGCCGTCACTACAGGGGATTAGATTATGCTAAACTTTACACATTATATAGGCTACACTAAACGT
>NW_013865266.1:0-328 GCF_000517525.1 Limulus polyphemus
ATCAGCATGACACCATTAATAACCAATAGGGAAAGGGTTCAGGAATTACTCCATCAGCATGACACCATTAATAACCAATAGGGAAAGGGTTCAGGAATTACTCCATCAGAATGACATCATTAATAACCAATAGGGAAAGGGTTCAGGAATTACTCCATCAGCATGACATCATTAATGACCAATAGGGAAAGGGTTCAGGAATTACTCCATCAGCATGACATCATTAATAACCAATAGGGTTCAGGAATTACTACATCAGCATGACATCATTAATAACCAATAGGGTTCAGGAATTACTCCATCAGCATGACACCATTAATAACCAATA
>NW_013865267.1:0-327 GCF_000517525.1 Limulus polyphemus
GATTTTGATAGACTTGATAACGGTCTAAGTAGTCCATCTTACACTTGATTTTGTCGACACTTTGATAACAATCTCTTTAGACCTTTTAGAATATATTTTCACAATCATAATGATCTTTTTAGTCCTTCTTACACTAGATTTTGTGGATTTTTTTAACGGTCTTTTTAGTCCTTCTTACACTAGATTTTTTCGAATTATATAACGGCCTTTTTAGTTTTTGTTACACTAGATGCTTTCGACTTAGATAACGGTTTTTTAAACCTTCTTACCCTAGGTTTTTTCGACTTTGATAACGATCATTTACTCCTTCTAACACTATATTTTTCG
>NW_013865268.1:0-325 GCF_000517525.1 Limulus polyphemus
ATATAAACAATTGAAGAATTAAATAAGTATAGAAGACTTTCAAAGCGACATGGAAAATGCATTAATAGAGGGTTATATCAAAGAAACGCACATATATAAACGATAAATAACTCAAGAGAATATGCGATTCAAAATTTCCAAAATTAGAAATAAAGAGAAAGGACAGACAAAACACGTAGAACAAATCCTAATTATAAGAAAATGATAGTTTGCTCTAGCAAACACTCTAAACCATACAGACATCACGTAACTCGATATTCATATAAATAAACGACGCAAAAAGAGATTTAATGAAAATTGGGCATCACAGATAGATAGAGATATC
>NW_013865269.1:0-326 GCF_000517525.1 Limulus polyphemus
ATGACTTACACAGCAGCCGTAGCTAGTCCTCTCAAAACCAGGTTCTTGACTTACACAGCAGCCGTAGCTAGTCCTCTCAAAACCAGGTTCATGACTTACACAGCAGATATATTCCTTTCAAAATCAAATTCTTGACTTACACAGCAGCCGTAGCTAGTCCTCTCAAAACCAGGTTCATGACTTACACAGCAGATATATTCCTTTCAAAATCAAATTCTTGACTTACACAACAGCTGTAGCTGGCCACTTTATTAGGATTACCTATACACTTCAAGTACTCCCATTCTAAATACACTAACTAGTCACTTTATTAGGATTTCCTGCAC
>NW_013865270.1:0-328 GCF_000517525.1 Limulus polyphemus
ACAGTTGGCTGCAATCTGTTGAGCCAAAACTCTTGGTGAGGCATTCTCCAGACCAATATCCTTCCACTGTCCGAAAATTGAGCGAATCTTGATTCGTCTGAAAACAATGCGGTCTTCCAAAAGTCCAGAGGCTTGGTCATCATATCACTTGCCCACTTCTTTCGTCTGACTATGTTGGTAGGTCTTAATAAGGGCTTCCGTCTAGCTGCTCTGCAACGATAACCCAATCTGTGGAGAATCCGTTGAACAGATTTCGGGCTCATCCCACCAACTTTGGCCACTTCTGCAGTCGTTAATCAGGGATCTATTTCGATGCTCCTCTTGACAG
>NW_013865271.1:0-327 GCF_000517525.1 Limulus polyphemus
TTTATTTAAGGCCCTTTAAAAAAAGTATAATCATGTTAAGGTCAGAGTTTTTACACATTATTGACATAGATTTAAGGAACAGTGCTTGAGGGAAATTAATGACCCATATGTTTAGATTGACTCTTATTTATTTATTGTATTATCTGCTTTAACTACATACCTAATTAAGGAATGCATTTATTTCTGTAATATAGATAGAAGCTTAATATAACTGTATTTTGTCACCGATTTTATGAGGTTTAATTCTCCTTTTTTGATATTATTCAAAACAACTTAATGCAGCACCTCAAAAAAAAAAGAAGGAAAAAGAAAAAAGAAACCAACTAG
>NW_013865272.1:0-325 GCF_000517525.1 Limulus polyphemus
ACTGTTAAACCAGCAGCGTATAAACTGGAGGAGACCTTACGCTGTTAAACAGCAGCGTATAAAACTAGAGGAGACCATACGCTGCTAAACAGCAGAGTATAAAACTGGAGGAGACCTTACGCTACATAAACAGCAGCGTATAAACTAGAGGAGACCTTACACTGTTAACCAGCAGCGTATACAACTGGAGGAGACCTTATGCTACATAAACAGCAGCGTATAAAACAGGAGGAGACCTTACGCTGTTAAAACAGCAGCGTATAAAACTAGAGGAGACCATACGCTGTGAAAACAGCAACGTATAAAACAGGAGGAGATCATACGC
>NW_013865273.1:0-328 GCF_000517525.1 Limulus polyphemus
TCATACTAGAGCACTCTAACGGTTCATACTATAACACCCAATCGGTTCATACTATAACACCCTATCGGTTCATACTAGAACACCCTATCGGTTCATACTAGAACACCCTTTCGGTTCATACTATAACACCCTATCGGTTCATACAAGAACACTCTAACGGTTCATACTAGAACACTCTAACGGTTCATACTAGAGCACTCTAACGGTTCATACTATAACACCCTATCGGTTCATACTAGAGCACTCTAACGGTTCATACTATAACGCCCTATCGGTTCATACTAGAACACCCTATCGATTCATACTATAACACCCAATCGGTTCATAC
>NW_013865274.1:0-328 GCF_000517525.1 Limulus polyphemus
CCACTGTGGAAGAAGAAACTCTATTCGGATTGAGAAGGGAAACAGTGAAGCCCTTGGTGAAGTTACTATTACTGATGTGACTGTTACCAATGATAGGACGTTTCCTGATGAAGCAGATAAACCCCACATGATGCAGAAGCCAATGAGACAGAGACCAGTGCGGAAGAAGATACGTCCCGAAAAATTAAAAGACTTTGTTGAATTTTAATTTTGTGTTTGTAAATTCTGTACATGTAATTAAGTTATTGTTAATTGTTTATTAGTTTAATGTAAGTGGCTATTGTTCGGTACGAACAATACTAAGGAAGGGGCAATGTTACGACAGTGG
>NW_013865275.1:0-329 GCF_000517525.1 Limulus polyphemus
AGAAATAAATAATCACCAAGTGAATCTGTGTAGAAACGAAAGATTTGGTAAACGTTTACACTAAGACGTTTCTTTTAAAGACAGGGTAAGAGGTTTACACTAAGAAGTTTCTTTTAGAGACAGGGTAAGAGGATTTGTAATAAGAAGCTGTAAAGACTGAAATTAGCCACTATTTTGTAGAATTGTATTAGCTACAACTGTACGTTTTTATACTCCAACTATAAACGGGAAAATGATTTAAACTAATAAAGAAGATAACTAGCAGTAAATAGGTTAATGGTATATATATATATATATCTAAAGCCAAATGTCTGTAACGCTCTGTATCT
>NW_013865276.1:0-328 GCF_000517525.1 Limulus polyphemus
AAGTCATATCAATTTTAATCCTTTTATCAGTTCAACAAACCTCCCACTGACAGTTTATCCAAGTCCTATCAATTTTAATCCTTCTATCTGTCCAACAAACCTCCCATTGACAGTTTATCCAAGTCCTATCAATTTTAATCCTTCTATCAGTCCAACAAACCTCCTGTGGACAGTTTATCCAAGTCCTATCAATTTTAATCCTTCTATCAGTCCAACAAACTACCCGTGGGCAGTTTATCCAAGTCATATCAATTTTAATCCTTCTATCTGCCCAACAAACCTCCCATTGACAGTTTATCCAAGTCCTATCAATTTTAATCCTTCTATC
>NW_013865277.1:0-582 GCF_000517525.1 Limulus polyphemus
CCACTAGATTTTGTTGACTTTGAAAACGTGTTATTAGTTTTCTTCCACTCGATTTTGTCGACCTTCATAACTGTCTATTTAGGCTTTCTAAGACTACATATTTTCGACTTTGATAGAGATATTTTTAGTCTTTCTTACACTATATTTTAATGACTTTAATAATGGTATTTTTAATCCTTATTAAACTATATTTTTTTGACTGTTATAACGGTCTTTTAGTCTTCCTTCCACTAGATTTTGTTGACATTGGTATGGGTCGTTTTAGTCAGTTTTCCACTATATTTTGTCGACTGTTTAAACGATCTTTTAGTCTTCCTTCCGTCAACAAAATCTGGAGGACTAAAAGGAACGTTATCAATAAAGTCAACAAAATCTAGTGGAAAACTGAAAACGTGTTTTAGTTTTCTTCCACTCGATTTTGTCGACTTTCATAAGTGTCTTTTTAGGCTTTCTTAGACTAGTTATTTTTGACTTTGATAGCGGTATTTTTAGTCTTTCTTACACTATATTTTAATGACTTTCATAATGATATTTTAATCCTTACTTAAACTATATTTGTCGACTGTTATAAAGGTCTTTTAG
>NW_013865278.1:0-328 GCF_000517525.1 Limulus polyphemus
CTCTATTTTGAAAGTCTTACATCAAGGGCATCTTTGTATTGGAATATGAAGAAAAACAATTTTTTTCAAAATTTGTGAAAAAATATTGGCTATAGCCTTTGGTTTTTGGTGAAAATGTGAATTTTTTTGGAAAATGGAAAAAAGTGTTTTTTTTACGCAAAATTAATAGAAAAATATCCTATAGTGCTTATTTCGTCGGAAAACTCAAAATTGAGACATTATAGCATTGACGAAAAACATTATTTCACTATAAAGGCTAAAAAAATTTACTTTCGCTAAGCCAGATTTACAAACAATCCAAAAGGTGGAGTTTATTTGATAAGAAGAC
>NW_013865279.1:0-327 GCF_000517525.1 Limulus polyphemus
AGGAAAGGATGGATGATATTCACCATCAAGTGCGTTCAAACTTGAAAACGTCTGCTGATTCGATGAAGTTAACTTATGATAAGAGATCTACTGAAGTCTGCTTTGTACCTGGAGACAAGATATGGTTGTATAATCCAAGGAAAACCAAAGGGAAGTCTCATAAGTTGTCTTCTCCATGGGAAGGCCCATATGACATAGTGGATCGTCTCTCAGACGTGACTTTTCGGGTAAAATGTGGTCGGCGAGGTAAGCCAAAAGTGGTGCATGCCAACAGGCTTTGGAGTTATCACGGTCCAGGACATTTCAGTTGGGACGAAGTGGACAACA
>NW_013865280.1:0-328 GCF_000517525.1 Limulus polyphemus
ATTGTAATACCATAGTAACATGGTGTAGAACTGTTGTAATACCCTAGTAACATAGTGTAGAACTGTTGTAATACCCCAGTAACATAGTGTAGAACTGTTGTAATACCCTAGTAACATAGTGTAGAACTGTTGTAATACCCTAGTAACATAGTGTAGAACTGTTGTAATACCCTAGTAACATAGTGTAGAACTCATGTAATACCCTAGTAACATGGTGTAGAACTTTTGTAATACCCTTGTAACATAGGGTAGAACTCTTGTAATACCATAGTTACATAGTGTAGAACTGTTGTAATACCCTTGTAACATAGTGTAGAACTCATGTAAT
>NW_013865281.1:0-328 GCF_000517525.1 Limulus polyphemus
TATAAGGGGTGTTGGATATCAGGATATCACCTGACCAGCCACTGGAAAAAAACGCTGTCTACTTTCATAGTATATTCAACTTTATCTTTCCAACGAGAAGGTGCACGTGGTGAAATAGGTAAATGATATAGAACAATAGATAACTAGGGTGAAAAGAACTGAACAATTTCCGTAGTCGACGTTCTGTCTTACACTATATACATTTAGATATGTGAAAGATTTTGAAAAACAAAAACAAAACATATTAAATTAGTGGGTATAAGACACGTAGTATGCTTACATACTACAGTCATATTGATTACAAGTCAAAAGAGATAATTATCTTTTT
>NW_013865282.1:0-326 GCF_000517525.1 Limulus polyphemus
GCTGTTATTTTTCATATTGAGAAATCTAGTGGTTAGGCCCTACAAGTAATTCCATTATTTAGAGATTGCTATAATATTTCATGTCGAGAAGTTTAGTGGTTAGGCCTTACTGGCATTCCAGATATTTAGAGACTGCTGTTATTTTTCATATTGAGAAATCTAGTGGTTAGGCCCTACAAGTAATTCCATTATTTAGAGATTGCTATAATATTTTATGTCGAGAAGGTTAGTGATTAGGCCTTACTGGCATTCCAGATATTTAGAGACTGCTGTTATTTTTCATATTGAGAAATCTAGTGGTTAGGCCCTACAAGTAATTCCATTAT
>NW_013865283.1:0-327 GCF_000517525.1 Limulus polyphemus
TATATTATAGAGAGTACCGTTAATGTTCGACAGAGAGGCATTATATATTATAGAAAGTACCGTTACTGCTCGACACAGAGCCATTATATATTATAGAAAGTACCGTTAGTGCTCGACACAGAGCCATTAATTCGTATCTGTTCCTCTAAAAACTGTATAAGTGATAAAAGCGGTTTACCTTATAGATCTGAATTTGACATCAATGACAAAAATACCTACACATATATACAGACACACACATACACACTTATATTATAAAAGTCTTTCTGTATAGTTCTTTTATTCTTGTCTATTTGATGTTAAGCACAAAGGCACACAATGGACTAT
>NW_013865284.1:0-328 GCF_000517525.1 Limulus polyphemus
ATCACGGAATAATCTTAAATAATACAGCAATATTATCATAAAGCCAGTAGGCAAGGGTGGAGCTATTGTTTTTCTTAACAAAGATGCCTATATCACGGAATAATCTAAAATCATACAACAATAATAAAGGCAGCAGACAAGGGTGGGGCTATTGTTATCCTTAACAAATATGACAATATAACGGAATAATTTTAAATCATACAACAATATCATAATAAAGCCAATAGACAAATGTGAGGTTTTTGTTATTCTTAACTAAGCTGGCTACATCACGGAATAATCTTAAATCATACAACAATATCATTATAAATTCAGCAGAAATGGATGG
>NW_013865285.1:0-328 GCF_000517525.1 Limulus polyphemus
AAAGGTAATTATTTATATTTCAAACACACACACACACACACACACACATATATATATATATATGCAGATTTTGTTAAATAAGACCTATGTCTGTAGGTTTACTTTCTTCTTAGAATTCTTCTCAAGAAGTCGATAAGCCGTCTTAACGTTGTTAGAACAACGGGTAAAAGTTGTAGCTAGTGATGAGTTGGCCGACGCGTTTCGAATGCATTCTGCATCCATTATCAAGGCTGAATGTTGTGTGAATTGTGATTACTGTTGGTGGATATTTATAGGTATGGGTAAGCAGGTGGTGGTATCTAGCTCGTGGAAGGCGTTAATTGGTGGA
>NW_013865286.1:0-328 GCF_000517525.1 Limulus polyphemus
CCTCCTTTTATTTCTAGCTTCTGCAAAGTATTGAAAAAATAGGTGTAGACTTCACATTTCTAGCTTCTAGGAAGGATGAAAAAGGCAGGTTTAGACTTTACATTTCTAGCTTCTAGGGAGGATGAAAAAGGCATGTTTAGACTTCACATTTCTAGCTTCTAGGAAGGATGAAAAAGGCAGGTTTAGACTTCAAATTTTTAACTTCTGGGATAGATGAAGAAGGCAGGTTTAAACTTCAAATTTCTAGCTTCTAGGAAGGATGAAAAAGGCGTGTTTAAACTTCACATTTCTAGCTTCTAGGAAGGATGAAAAAAGCATGTTTAGACTT
>NW_013865287.1:0-326 GCF_000517525.1 Limulus polyphemus
ACGTGTGGTAACTTATCAAAAATTTCTTTAAAGTAAGTTCCAAGTCTAACCACTCATCATTATCCAGGTAACATGATTTAAAAGTTTAGAAAGGGAAGATTTTTTTCCCTTCAATGAATCAACGTTAGGAGTTGTTCCAGGGGCCAGATAGAGAGGGGGGGTAGCCATCCACTCTTTCCGTGTAAGTGTTTGGAATCATTCAGTTCATATGTTTAAAACGTTTGTCGGGAAAACATGTCTCAAACTCCATCAACTAGCACTCCCCCCCCATGTCACTGTGAACAACAATAAATGAATAACTGATCCAGGGGTGCAGGTGGATAAGG
>NW_013865288.1:0-324 GCF_000517525.1 Limulus polyphemus
AAACATGCTGAACATAACAGTTAAAACATGCTGAACATAACAATTAAAACATGCTGAAGATAACAATTAAAACATGCAGAAGAAAACAATTAAAACATGCAGAAGAAAACAGTTAAACATGCTGAACATAACAGCTAAAATATAATGAACAAAACAGTTAAAACATGCTGAACATAACAGTTAAAACATGCTGAACATAACAGCTAAAATATGATTGAACAAAACAGTTAAAACATGTTGAACATAACAGTTAAAACATCCTGAACATAACAGTTAAAACATGTTGAACAAAACAGTTTAAACATGCTGAACATAACAGTTAAA
>NW_013865289.1:0-327 GCF_000517525.1 Limulus polyphemus
TTATACAACTGTGTTTTAATGGGAGTGAGTGGTCAAGCAGTTTTATACAGCTGTGTTCTGAAGGGAGCGAGTGGTCAAGCAGTTTTATACAACTGTGTTTTAATGGGAGTGAGTGGTCAAATAGTTTTATACAGCTGTGTTCTGAAGTGAGTAAGTGGTCAAATAGTTTTATACAGCTGTGTTCTAATGGGAGTGAGTGGTCAAGCAGTTTTATACAGCTGTGTTTTAATGGGAGTGAGTGGTCAAGTAGTTTTATACAGCTGTGTTCTAATGGGAGTGAGTGGTCAAGTAGTTTTATACAGCTATGTTCTAATGGGAGTGAGTGGT
>NW_013865290.1:0-594 GCF_000517525.1 Limulus polyphemus
GTGGCTGGCAACAGAATATATATATATATTCCATTCCGACTTATTTTTCTTTGCTGGACGAGCTTTAATTAGAAGTTTCTCACTTTGTTGCATTTAGTTACTTCTGCCAAAATCGTCTTGCTTTTCACTGATGCTCTTTAATTAATGTATTTGTGTTTTGTATTTATGTAATGTTAACAGCTAAGCCTGACGAAGGACATATGCCCGAAACGTAGTTAACAAAAGAAAATGTTTAGTATAGACATAGGGTAAGTGATTAGTTTGGCTGACTGATCTAATATGTCATTTGATCTTGATTACTGAGATTATTTTCGATACAAATTGATCAGATAAAATTAATTTACCCGATCTAACTAGGGGGTTCGGCAGATAGGGTAGTCCATAAAGTAATGGGTACTACCCTATCTGCCGAACCCCTAGTTAGATAGGGTAAATTAATTTTATATCATAAAGTACTGGGTACTACCCTATCTGCCGAACCCCCTAGTTAGATCGGGTAAATTAATTTTATCTCATAAAGTAATGGGTACTACCCTATCTGCCGAACCCCTAGTTAGATAGGGTAAATTAATTTTATATCATAAAGTACTGGGT
>NW_013865291.1:0-328 GCF_000517525.1 Limulus polyphemus
CCTAAGTAAGCTCAAGGCCATAAATAGTAATCATATCTCAATAATTCGTCCCTTAGCGACTGTAGGAAGTTTTGTTAATAATTCATTGACGTCGAGAATATAGAAGGCGGACAGACAATTAAGTGATAAAGATTCCGGTATTCTGTTGGTACTATGATCTGTTTAACTTCCCCAGTATAACTGCCTTGATAGATTCGATATAGAACTCCCTTCCGATCCTCTATTCTATGAGTATCTTTCCCCTTTGTTTTGTGCTTGACTTTCTTCCAGGCATTGTCCAAAGTTTCTGCAGTGAAGGTTTTTTTTTCTGTGCTTCCTTCAGTTCTTG
>NW_013865292.1:0-328 GCF_000517525.1 Limulus polyphemus
TTGTATCATGCCTTTATTTCTAGTCTTTCTTAGCCGAAATTCACAAAAAGAGCAAAAAATATCGTATCATTATATCTGTTTTACATAACCAAAGTGTATATAGATGCAGATAAAAAAGAGTAAAAAATGGCGTCATGTCTTTATTTCTTGCCTTGCTTAACCAACAGTAAAAACCGGAGCAAAAAAGTAACTTGTGTTTATTTCCATCTAATCCTGCATAGCCAAGATTTATATAGATCCAGGTAAAAATGTCACTTTTATTTTTCCAGTCCAGTGTTTAAAGATAAAGAAAAAGCGTCGTGTTTTTATTTACAGTGTTGGGCCAGGC
>NW_013865293.1:0-328 GCF_000517525.1 Limulus polyphemus
CATGTAAGTATACTGCATGTAAGTAAACTACATGTAAGTAAACTGCATGTAAATAAACTACATGTAAGTATACTGCATGTAAGTAAACTACATGTAAGTAAACTACATGTAAGTAAACTACATGTAAGTATACTGCATGTAAGTAAACTACATGTAAGTATACTGCATGTAAATAAACTACATGTAAGTAAACTACATATAAGTAAACTACATGTAAGTAAACTACATATAAGTAAACTACATGTAAGTAAACTGCATGTAAGTAAACTACATGTAAGTATACTGCATGTAAGTAAACTACATGTAAGTATACTGCATGTAAATAAAC
>NW_013865294.1:0-326 GCF_000517525.1 Limulus polyphemus
TATAAGATATGTAAGTGTTGAACGATGTAACAATACGGTTGAGTGAGAGGAATTCAAAATATAAGATATGTAAGTGTTGAATGATGTAACAATACGGTTGAATGAGAGGAATTCAAAATATAAGATATGTAAGTGTGGAATGATGTAACAATACGGTTGAATGAGAGGAATTCAAAATATAAGATATGTAAGTGTTGAACGATGTAACAATACGGTTGAATGAGAGGAATTCAAAATATAAGATATGTAAGTATGGAATGATATAACAATACGGTTGAATGAGAGGAATTCAAAATATAAGATATGTAAGTGTTGAACGATGTAAC
>NW_013865295.1:0-328 GCF_000517525.1 Limulus polyphemus
AACATACATATAGTTAGTTGTGGTATTATCTGTATACAACATACATATAGTTAGTTGTGGTATTATCTGTATACAACATAAATATAGTTAGTTGTGGTATTATCTATATATAACATACATATAGTTAGTTGTGGTATTATCTGTATATAACATACATATAGTTAGTTGTGGTATTATCTATATATAACATAAATATAGTTAGTTGTGGTATTATCTATATATAACATAAATATAGTTAGTTGTGGTATTATCTATATATAACATACATATAGTTAGTTGTGGTATTATCTGTATATAACACATCTACAGTTAGTTGTGGTATTATCTA
>NW_013865296.1:0-497 GCF_000517525.1 Limulus polyphemus
AAAAAATGTTTTCTAAATTAAATTAATCAACATCTAGTTAAGACGGGTCCGGCATGGCCAGGTGTTTAGGGCGCTCGACTCGCAATCTGAAGGTCGCGGGTTTGAATCCCCGTCCCACCAAACATGCTCGCCCTTTCAGCCCTGGGGCGTTATAATGTGACGGTCAATCATTTTCATGACGTGTATAGCTACAACTTATGTATTAAAACTTGCTTCTTTTAATTCAATACATTACGTTGTGTGGATGCAGTATTTGTGGTTAAAACGGCCGAAGATTCAATCTAATAGCATTAAAGTTAAAAAAAAACAAAAAAAAAACAATGGCAACTATATCACTAACGTGTTATCAAATTAAACCGATCTAACAACGTCAACAATATCACTAACGTGTTGTCAAAATAAACCAACAATGGAAATCATTACTTATGTATGTATGTATCTATGTATATGTGTGTGTGTGTGTGTGTGTGTGTGTGTGTGTGTGTGTGTGTGTTGTT
>NW_013865297.1:0-328 GCF_000517525.1 Limulus polyphemus
TGCAATCATCATCATTTGGTGTCATTTCATTCCAGCCCGGGAGAGGACAGGCTAGCTTGCTGGAGACCTCTATGGTGCATCATCATTTGGTGTCATTTCATTCCAGCCCGGGAGAGGACAGGCGAGCTTGCTGGAGACCTCTATGATGCATCATCATTTGGTGTCATTTCATTCCAGCCCGGGAGAGGACAGGCGGGCTTGCTGGAGACCTCTATGATGCATCATCATTTGGTGTCATTTCATTCCAACCCGGGAGAGGACAGGCGGGCTTGCTGGAGACCTCTATGGTGCATCATCATTTGGTGTCATTTCATTCCAGCCCGGGAGA
>NW_013865298.1:0-539 GCF_000517525.1 Limulus polyphemus
TTTCGTAGCTCCCTTACCATTGATATCGTTGTCATTCTGTATTTCGTAGCTCCCCTAGCATTAATATCGTTGTCATTCTGTATTTCGTCCCTCCCTTACCATTGATATCGTTGTCATTCTGTATTTCGTAGCTCCCTTAGCATTAATATCGTTGTCATTCTGTATTTCGTAGCTCCCTTAGCATTAATATCGTTGTCATTGTGTATTTCGTCCCTCCCTTACCATTGATATCGTTGTCATTCTGTATTTCGTAGCTCCCTTAGCATTAATATCGTTGTCGTTCTGTATTTCGTAGCTCCCTTAGCACTAAATCGTTGTCATTCTTTCGCACAATATTCGGTCTCATCAGAGATAAAGTAAAAGTTACCTTATCTCTGATGAGACCGAATATTGTGTTATATAAGTTATAAGTTACCTTATCTCTGATGAGACCGAATATTGTGTTATATAAGTTATAAGTTACCTTATCTCTGATGAGACCGAATATTGTGTTATATAAGTTATAAGTTACCTTATCTCTGATGAGATAACTTATATAA
>NW_013865299.1:0-328 GCF_000517525.1 Limulus polyphemus
GTAGAAGCTGGTAGACTAGTGACAGACTACTTCTAACTTAGATAACTGTGTAGAACCTGGTTGACTAGTGACAGACTACTTCTAACTTAGATAACTGTGTAGAACCTGGTTGACTAGTGACAGACTACTTCTAACTTAGATAACTGTGTAGAACCTGGTTGACTAGTGACAGACTACTTCTAACTTAGATAACTGTGCAGAACCTGGTAGACTAGTGACAGACTACTTCTAACTTAGATAACTGTGTAGAACCTGGTTGACTAGTGACAGACTACTTCTAACTTAGATAACTGTGCAGAACCTGGTAGACTAGTGACAGACTACTTCT
>NW_013865300.1:0-329 GCF_000517525.1 Limulus polyphemus
ACTTGATGGCTTGACACAAGTGACCTTCCAATCTTCACATCTGCTGGCCTAGATGGGTCTTCCACTGCTTCCACAAGCATTGTGCTTCCTTGGGGATGTTTTTTTATCCTACCCCAAATTATCTTCTCTGAAATAGGGGTATAGTAGTTGACTTAAGTGCTGTGACATGCAAATCAATGGATGCAGCAACACTTACTGGAATTTGGCCTTTGTTGTTTCCAATCGTTGCACCTTTGGCCATCCAACTTCCCTGTCACGTAAATACTATGTGTGCTTGCCATTTTACACTTAGCTGTTGGGACTTTCTCGATGGAGTTGGTGGGCATCCC
>NW_013865301.1:0-328 GCF_000517525.1 Limulus polyphemus
AGAAAGAAAGAATACATTTCGCTATACTTATTGAATGGAACTTAACGATAAAAATGTAGCCTAATTCACTAAGCCTGAACAGTGTGTGAACACTTGTTTGTAAGTTTCGGATGCTTGTACAAAGCTACACAGAGGTCATCTGCTCTAGCCGTCCTTAATTTTAAACTAATAGCCTAGAGGGAAAGAAGCTAGTCAACACCACTCACTACCAACTTTTGGGTTACTCAAATCAAATAATGAATATACCCCACAGCCCCAAAGTGCGAAGGGTAATTTTGCGGCAACTGTACGCGAACTGTGTACCCTCGGATTCATAGTTCGAAATTCT
>NW_013865302.1:0-328 GCF_000517525.1 Limulus polyphemus
GTAAAAGGAGAAGAAAAACGTGTGGAAGATTGATAAAAGGTAAACATCATTTTTCGTCACCAAAAATTGAAAGAGAAAACTCCAACAAATACAATTGAAAAATTAAATCATTGAAATAGGACACAGAGTAACTGAAAATACTTAAATGATCCAACAAAAAAAACACAAAAAAAACCCGTTTCTTCCTTCAAGTCCATTCACGATTCAAAGAAATTTCAGTAGCACACCAGCCTTAGCTGTATGTCAGTAGCACACCAGCCTTAGCTATATTTCAGTAGCACACCAGCCTTAGCTGTATGTCAGTAGCACACCAGCCTTAGCTATATTT
>NW_013865303.1:0-328 GCF_000517525.1 Limulus polyphemus
TTTTAAACCTAGCTGTAGGGACTTTCATGATGGGGGTTGGTGAGTGTCCCTCAACACCAACCACTACTGGTCTCCTTGAGGCTGACTTGTTGGGAATATTCCTCCTACACTGGCTCCTCAAATGTCCGTGCTTTCCACAGTTCCAGCAACCTTTCTGGATACCAGCCTTCCTGCTGTGGCACCTCCCCTGTGTTGAAGTTGCCAACATTGAGCTCTCTTGTGCCCAGGTTTGTTACAGTGCCAGCAAAGTCCCATAACCTTTCTGAAAGCTGACCTTTTCTGGCCTTGAATCCAGATAACTTTACCAGCCTTGGTACCTCTGTGCTGG
>NW_013865304.1:0-326 GCF_000517525.1 Limulus polyphemus
ACCAATGAATAATGGGATTTACCGTCACATTATAACGCTCCCATGGCTGATATAGAATCATATCTATAGTGTCCTACAATGCTGTCAAGCCACAAGATTTTCAGTCTCCTATTAATCAGATCCATGTTAAATTAATGACACAGTAGTTCTGTTATCAGACGCTTATTTCTGTTTAAAAGACCTGATTAATCAGAGCATGTTAAATTAATGACACAATATTTCTGTTATCAGACGTTATTTCTTGTTTAAATAACCTGATTAATCAGAGCCATGTTAAATTAATGACACAATATTTCTGTTATCAGACGTTATTTCTTGTTTAAAAA
>NW_013865305.1:0-328 GCF_000517525.1 Limulus polyphemus
CTTCAAAACTTTTACTGCTATTTGAGTTTGCTGTGTGTCTAGTTGCTAACTTTATTTCTATCTACCGTATTGTAGATAACACAGTTTCCAGTTATCAAATTTATATACTGTGTTGTTTTTCTAGTTTACCATTTGTCTAATTGTTATTTCGTTTTCAGCTATAACTAGTACTTTACACTTGTTTGCATGCTATTGTTTGTTTTTATTTCATACTTGGATAGAATATATTTTTCAGTACAGAACATGTTAGATAGGCTAAAATGTTTTTGTTTTTTTTGTTGAAAAACACAGCAAAACTCCAAGTGAACAAAACTATCTTAATATTTAA
>NW_013865306.1:0-328 GCF_000517525.1 Limulus polyphemus
GCCCTGCTTGGGAGAAGGTGTCTTGTCTAAGCCCCGCGATAAAGCACTATTGGGCACAATGGGACCAGTTGAGGCTTGCAGATGGTATTCTTGTACGGAGATGGGAAACTACCGATGGGAAAGTGACGACTTGGCAAACAGTTATACCGGGGAAGTTACGGAAAATTGTGTTGCATCAATCCCATGATAGTTTAACAGGAGGACATCTCGAAATTAAGAAGACATTGAGTCACCTACGACAAAGATTTTACTGGATAGGTATGAGGCGAGATGTGGAAGAATGGTGCAGAACGTGCAGTACATGTAGTGCTAAAAGGGAACCCAAGCA
>NW_013865307.1:0-846 GCF_000517525.1 Limulus polyphemus
TATAGAGTAACAGTGTGTCTAGTTTGTATCTGATGTTTCTTCCAGGAATAGATCGTGTAAAACATATATAGAGTAACAGTGTGTCTAGTTTGTATCTGATGTTTCTTCCAGGAATAGATCGTGTAAAACATATATAGAGTAACAGTGTGTCTAGTTTGTATCTGATGGTTCTCCCAGGAATAGATCGTATAAAACATATATAGAGTAACAGTGTGTCTAGTTTGTATCTGATGTTTCTTCCAGGAATAGATCGTATAAAACATATATAGAGTAACAGTTTGTCTAGTTTGTATCTGATGTTTCTTCCAGGAAACGATCTATTCCTGGAAGAAACATTAGATACAAACTACACAAACTGTTACTCTATATATGTTTTATTCTATCTATTCCTGGGAGAACCATCATGTACAAACTAGACACACTGTTACTCTATATATGTTTTATACGATCTATTCCTGGGAGAAACATCAGCTACAAACTAGACAAACTGTTACTCTATATATGTTTTATACGATCTAAATAAAACATATATAGAGTAACAGTGTGTCTAGTTTGTATCTGATGTTTCTTCCAGGAATAGATCGTATAAAACATATATAGAGTAACAGTGTGTCTAGTTTGTATCTGATGTTTCTCCCAGGAATAGATCGTATAAAACATATATAGAGTAACAGTTTGTCTAGTTTGTAGCTGATGTTTCTCCCAGGAATAGATCGTATAAAACATGTATAGAGTAACAGTGTGTCTAGTTTGTACATGATGGTTCTCCCAGGAATAGATAGAATAAAACATATATAGAGTAACAGTTTGTGTAGTTTGTATCTAATGTTTCTTCCAGGAATAGAT
>NW_013865308.1:0-326 GCF_000517525.1 Limulus polyphemus
CTTTATACACAATTGCCAAAATACAATAACATCCTTGTATTTTCATATTAATCATTGCTATTTGTTGGATAGAGATTTTTGTATAGAGCTACGATTCTCCAAGATTAAGAAAGCTGTCAGCTGATTTATTGAACAGTTTATGACAGCAATCTGTACTAAAATAGTTCAGAGAATAAGTCCTGTATTTTAGTGTCATTTATTTTTGTAAAATTCGTGCAAGGCTACAAAAGCTACGGCCGTCCATATTTCCTATCTAATAGACTAGAGAAAAGACAACTAGTCAACAGTATCCACCGCCAACTCTTGGGCTACCCTAATCGAATATT
>NW_013865309.1:0-327 GCF_000517525.1 Limulus polyphemus
GGGAGTGCCTAATGTTCAGAACGTGGAGTAGTATGTTGAAGTGCATTATGTTTCAAACACCTTCTGTGGAGCAGTACATGGGAGTGCCTAATGTTCAGAACGTGGAGTAGTATGTTGAAGTGCATTATGTTTACAAACACCTTCCGTGGAGTAGTATGTTGAAGTGCCTAATGTTTACAAACACCTTCGGTGGAGCAGTACATGGGTGTGCCTAATGTTTACAGACACCTTCAGTGGAGTGGTATGTTGAAGTGCATAATGTTTACAAACACCTTCCGTGGAGTAGTATGTTGAAGTGCATTATGTTTCAAACACCTTCTGTGGAGC
>NW_013865310.1:0-327 GCF_000517525.1 Limulus polyphemus
CCCCAATGCTTTTGGGAGCTATAACTGCAGACATTTTCACTTTAAAATGATACCTTTTGTACAAACGGTATAATTTTTACATTGTTATATTAGAACCTTGTTGGCGCGTATATCTACATGTACAATAAATAAATTGTAGGTTATATTATAATTTTGTCCGGGTTATACAGTGCTGAGTGATCGCCTGTACGCTTTTGATGTAATACAATTTATTAGAAAAATTGTATACATACATACGTACATACATACAATATATATATATATATATATGTGTGTGTGTGTGTGTATATATATATATATATGTGTGTGTGTGTATATATATATATA
>NW_013865311.1:0-329 GCF_000517525.1 Limulus polyphemus
TACTACTTTATATTTGACTAGAAGATCAAGAGTTTTTACTACTTTATATTTGACTAGAAGATCAAGAGTTTTTACTACTTTATATTTGACTAGAAGATCAAGAGTTTTTACTACTTTATATTTGACTAGAAGATCAAGAGTTTTTACTACTTTATATTTGACTAGAAGATCAAGAGTTTTTACTACTTTATTTTTGACTAAAGAATCAACTGTTTTTACAGCTTCATATTTGACTAAAGAATCAACAGTTTTTACAGCTTCATATTTGACTAGAGAACCAACTGTTTTTACAACTTTATATTTGACTAAAGAATCAACTGTTTTTACAA
>NW_013865312.1:0-328 GCF_000517525.1 Limulus polyphemus
AATTTATAACCATACTCATCGTTAACCTTACTTGTTACAACAACTAAACGAACACCTAGGTGTAACTCTAGTTACCGATCTTATAACCACCATACTCATCTTTAGCCTTACTTGGTACAACTACTCCATGAACACCTAGGTGTAACTCTAGTTACAGAATTCATAACCACCAAACTCATCTTTAGCCTTATTTCGTACAACTAATCCATGAACACTTAGGGGTCACTCTAGTTACCGAATTTATAACCACCATACTCATCTTTAGCCTTTCTTTGTACAACTTATCCATGAACTCCTAGGTGTAACTCTAGTTACTGAATTTATAACC
>NW_013865313.1:0-328 GCF_000517525.1 Limulus polyphemus
CCTAGGCTTATATATATATATATATATACTAAAAAAGAGGGCATCTAGATCACACTCGAGATGGCGGGTAAATTCATGATCCTTCGAGAAACTCCAGCGCGCATGCTCCCAGCGTCGCGTGACTTCCGCTGTCGTAACAATATAATACTTACAATTTGTATAACACTTTGAAGTTACACAGCATGAAAAGACGCGTACAACTTTCAGAAGTTACACAAAATGAGAAGACACGTGTGGTATTTACAAGTTTCGCACAAGAAAGATATACGTATAACTCTTAGAATTCACACAATATAACATTTACAAATTATACAACATGAACAGATAT
>NW_013865314.1:0-328 GCF_000517525.1 Limulus polyphemus
AGCTTTCCTTTGGTTTGTGAAATGATAACTGGTAAATAACAGCTTTCTTTTGGTTTGTAAAGTGATAACTGGTAATTAAACAGCTTTCCTTTGGTTTGTGATATGATAACTGGTAATTAAACATCATTCCTTTGGTTTGTGAAATGATAACTGGTAATTAAACATCATTCCTTTGGTTTGTGAACTGATAACTGGTAATTAAACAGCTTTCCTTTTGTTTGTGAAGTGATAACTGGTAATCAAACATCATTCCTTTGGTTTGTAAAGTGACAACTGGTAATTAAACAGCTTTCCTTTGTTTGTGAAATGATAACTGGTAATTAAACAG
>NW_013865315.1:0-328 GCF_000517525.1 Limulus polyphemus
AGTATGTAGCTAAAATTTAACGTTGCGTAGTTATATGCAGAGTTTTACCTTCTTACTCTTTGTTTTAAGGGAGTTGTGGAACGTTTTGCGTTTTCTACCAGTACTTCGTTCCATTTTTACGGATCTTCTCGAAATTTTTTCAAGAACGTTCGTTTCACACTTGAGTATTTACATGCAAAATTCTAGCCTTGTATTATCATTTTTGCAACTTTTGTGGGCGTTTTGTGTTACTCTTTTATTGGCTTTTCTGAAAGCGTATGTGTACAGCAATGAAGCTTTTGGTTACTGATTGTTTTTCGATTTCTTGTTACCAGAGGGTCCTAAATTG
>NW_013865316.1:0-328 GCF_000517525.1 Limulus polyphemus
CCAAAAATTGATGATACTCTTGATGTCCTAAGTGGATCTAGGTGGATTTCAACTCTAGACTTAAAGTCGGGTTTCCATCAACTGAAAATGGCCGAAGCAGATAAACCTAAGACTGCATTTAGTTATGGTCAAGGTCTCTGGCAATATCATGTGATGCCAATAGGGCTTAGCAATGTTCCAGCAACATTTGAGAGGCTGATGGAAAGAGTACTGGAAGGCCTACAATGGAGGATAGCCCTAGTATACCTGAATAATGTCATTGTATTTCGCCCAACTTTTGAGGAGGAAATGTCCTGGCTAGAAGAAGTATTCAAGCGATTGAAAGCAG
>NW_013865317.1:0-328 GCF_000517525.1 Limulus polyphemus
AGTAATTCATTTCGAACTCCTTAGTCCACAGAGAACTGTCAGTGCAAAGATTTATAGTTAGCAACTGGAACGTTTAAAGCAAGATCTTCATCAGAAACGCCCTTCACTCGTCAATCGGAAAGGTGCTCTTTTTCTCCACGACAATGCATGTCCACATGTGGCACGTTTGACGCAACACAAGATTATGGTATTGAGTTGGAAAGTTCTCCCCCACCCACCATATTCTCCAGATATGTCACCATCAGATTACCATCTTTTTCGTGTGCTGCAACACCATCTTAATGGGAAAACGTATGCAAATGTGGAAGGTGTTAAAGAGGACATCGAC
>NW_013865318.1:0-328 GCF_000517525.1 Limulus polyphemus
CTCAGGCAACTCTTCATAAGGTGGGTGTCCCGTATGCTTGAGTCCCCTTTTTGCACTACATGTACTGCATGTTCGGCACCATTCTTCCACATCTCGCCTCATACCTATCCAGTATTATCTTTGTCGTATATGACTCAATGTCTTCTTGATTCCGAGATGTCCTCCTGTTAAATTATCATGAGATTGATGCAGCACAACTTCCCGTAACTTCCTCGGTATAACCGTTTGCCAAATCGTCAATTTCCCATCGGTAGTTTCCCATCTCCGTACAAGAATACCATCTTCAAGCTTCAACTGGTCCCATTGTGCCCAATAGTGCTTTGTCACG
>NW_013865319.1:0-610 GCF_000517525.1 Limulus polyphemus
AGTACCGTTCCTATACTTCTGTTTTCATCTTTAATGTCATTATACCAAGCTACAGTACCGTTCCTATACTTCTGTTTTCATCTTTACTGTCATTATACCAAGCTACAGTACCGTTCCTATACTTCTGTTTTCATCTTTAATGTCATTATACCAAGCTACAGTACCGTTCCTATACTCCTGTTTTCATCTTTACTGTCATTAAAGACAGTAAAGATGAAAACAGAAGACTGTAGCTTGCTATAATGAATGACAGTAAAGATGAAAACAGAAGTATAGGAACGGTTAATACCGAACTACAGTACCGTCCCTATACATCTGTTTTCATCTTTACTGTCATTTTACCAAGCTATAGTACCGTTCCTATACTTCTGTTTTTATCTTTACTGTCATTATAGCAAGCTACAGTACCGTTCCTATACTTCTGTTTTCATCTTTAATGTCATTATACCAAGCTACAGTACCGTTCATATACTTCTGTTTTCATCTTTACTGTCATTAAAGCAAGCTACAGTACCGTTCCTATACTTCTGTTTTCATCTTTACTGTCATTATACCGAGCTACAGTACCGTTCCTATACTCCTGTTTTAATCTTTATTGTCATTATAGCAA
>NW_013865320.1:0-329 GCF_000517525.1 Limulus polyphemus
AATGTTAACTCTTTCCTTACTGCAGTTAGAAACATAACTCTTTAGAATCATTTACATAACTACTACTCTCTCTTCTTGTTCCAGCAATCACAAAAAATTCATAAAATATTGTCATCAAATAAAGCAAGAATAATTTTACACACATGCAAAATAATTTACTCATTGATCAAATCTGTAGTAAAACAGATAAAATGCTGACTAATTTTTTTGTCTCTCGTGTCTATCAGTCTTGATAATTCTTCATACAACTTGTATCCCCCCCATGCCAAAAATTAATCTGGATTTAGCAATAATTTCAAGTTCATTAATTAAAAACTTAATCAATAGAT
>NW_013865321.1:0-327 GCF_000517525.1 Limulus polyphemus
TATATAAATGTATAATGTTATGACGTTTAAGCTATTTTGTCTAAACATTTATGTTTTCGTGTTATAATTTCTGTTCGTTCTAGAGTGAAAGATGCATAATTTATGTTTACTTCCTAAATTTTTATGGTGGTTGCGAGATTGGTTAAATGTACTGAACCCGTACAGAGATTAATTACTGAAAATAACAGATAAAGTATACAATTTTTTCTTAAGAAACATTTGATAACTATTTGAACATTATAAAGAATCGCAGTTGAAATTTCAAAATTTTCTGATGCATAAAAGTATTTTTAATGTTATAATGAAAATTACTTTGCATGATAGATA
>NW_013865322.1:0-328 GCF_000517525.1 Limulus polyphemus
GTTTTGATAGTACACAGTATCAATAAATCTTATTATTTGTTATGATAGTAAACAGTATCGTTAAATCTTTTGTCTTCTTATTGACAGTACACAGTATTGATAAATTCTTTATCTTCTTATTGACCGGACACAGTATTGTTAAATTATGTCTTCTTATTGACAGTACACAGTATTGATAAATCCTGTATCTTCTTTTTGTCAGGACACAGTATTGTTAAATCCTGTATATTCTTATTGACAGAATACATTATTGTTAAATCTTGTGTCTACTTATTGATAGTACACAGTATTGGTAAATCTTGTCTTCTTATTGATAGTACACAATATC
>NW_013865323.1:0-583 GCF_000517525.1 Limulus polyphemus
TACTGATGTATGTTAGAAGTTGATACACTTACTACTGATGTATGTTAGAAGTTGATACACTTACTACTGATGTATGCTAGAAGTTGATACACTTACTACTGATGTATGTTAGAAGTTGATACACTTACTACTGATGTATGTTAGAAGTTGATACACTTACACTGATGTATGCTAGAAGTTGATACACTTACTACTGATGTATATTAGAAGTTGATACACTTACTACTGATGTATGTTAGAAGTTGATACACTTACTACTGATGTATATTAGAAGTTGATACACTTACTACTGATGTATGCTAGAAGTTGATTTATAGATCTTATTGAGCGAAATCAACCATATATGTTTTGCAGATAAATTGTTTCTTGGATGTATTTCAAATTAAGAACTCGTATTTATTAACCCGATGACTACTGGCTACTAACTTTCTTAGTAGGCAATGCAAGTCTTGCTATATTTCATCCCAACAATAAAACTAGTGGACGAATATTTTCGAAAATTCATAAATACTTTGACAAATGTAAGTAGTTTAAGAAACATAAAGCCTATTACTTTTAATAAATTTAGTTTTTTGCATTATGA
>NW_013865324.1:0-328 GCF_000517525.1 Limulus polyphemus
TTAGTAACGTAGGTTTTGATGTACAGTCCTTTACTCACCGCTGGTAATGTAGGTTTTGATGTACAGTCCTTTACTCACCGCTGGTAATGTAGGTTTTGATGTACAGTCCTTTACTCACCGCTGGTAATGTAGGTTTTGATGTACAGTCCTTTACTAATCGCTGGTAATGTAGCTTTTGATGTACAGTCCTTTACTAATCGCTGGTAATGTAGGTTTTGATGTACAGTCCTTTACTAATCGCTGGTAATGTGGGTTTTGATGTACAGTCCTTTACTAATCGCTGGTAATGTAGGTTTTGATGTACAGTCCTTTACTCACCGCTGGTAAT
>NW_013865325.1:0-328 GCF_000517525.1 Limulus polyphemus
GTTACTGCTCCATTGGTTCACTTTACTTCTGAAGTATTGCTGTATTGTTTGACTTCATCTGTTAAAAAAGTTACTGTTCCATTGTTTCACTTTACTTCTGAAGTATTGCTGTATTGTTTAACTTCATCTGTTAAACAAGTTACTGCTCCATTGGTTCACTTTACTTCTGAAGTATTGTTGTATTGTTTAACTTCATCTGTTAAACAAGT
Organism: Limulus polyphemus; assembly: GCF_000517525.1. Taxonomy (NCBI): domain Eukaryota; kingdom Metazoa; phylum Arthropoda; class Merostomata; order Xiphosura; family Limulidae; genus Limulus; species Limulus polyphemus. The sequence continues at coordinate 210 of NW_013865325.1, forward strand.
TACTGCTCCATTGGTTCACTTTACTTCTGAAGTATTACTGTATTGTTTGACTTCATCTGTTAAACAAGTTACTGCTCCATTGTTTCACTTTACTTCTGAAGTATTGCTGTATTGTTTAA
>NW_013865326.1:0-421 GCF_000517525.1 Limulus polyphemus
ACTACTTTATATCGGCCGATTTGCATATTCAAAATCGTTTTAATATTACGCATTTAAGCAACCTATTTTGTTCGTTTTTGCACCAAAATGTGTTTGTTTTTAGTGACGTGTCATTTCCCTTCACTATGGAGCCACTTCATCTATCGTTTTCTCCCTTAAGTTTTGATTTTATTCGACCAGAGACTTGCTTAATAAATGCCTTGTTGTAAGTTGTTTTGTTTTTCTCACTGCACGCCCAACGATCCTTAATTGTTACGTCTTGCATTTACGAGTCATTTTGTTTGTTTGTTTTTGAATTTCGCGCAAAGCTACACGAGGGCTATGTGCACTAGCCGTCCCTAATTTGGCAGTGTAAGACTAGAGGGAAGGCAGCTAGTCATCACCACCCACCGCCAACTCTTGGGCTACTCTTTTACCAACG
>NW_013865327.1:0-566 GCF_000517525.1 Limulus polyphemus
AACTTCAGATCAACCATCCAACATTCTAATCAATCAGTAACAACTTAATATACTCCTACAGGAGAATATTATAACTTCAGACCAAACATCCAACATTCTAATCAATCAGTAACAACTTAATGTACTCCTACAGGAGAATATTATAACTTCAGACCAAACATCCAACATTCTAATCAATCAGTAACAACTTAATGTACTCCTACAGGAGAATATTATAACTTCAGACCAAATATCCAACATTCTAATCAATCAGTAACAACTTAATGTACCCCTACAGGAGAATATTATAACTTCAGACCAAACATCCAACATTCTAATCAATCAGTAAGCTGAAGTTATAATATTCTCCTGTAGGAGTACATTAAGTTAAACTTCAGACCAAACATCCAGCATTTTAATCAGTCAGTAACAACTTAATCTACTCCTACAAGAGAATATTATAACTTCAGACCAAACATCCAACATTCTAATCAATCAGTAAGAACTTAATGTACTCCTACAGGAGAATATTATAACTTCAGACCAAACATCCAACACTCTAATCAATCAATTACAACTTAATGTAC
>NW_013865328.1:0-328 GCF_000517525.1 Limulus polyphemus
GGATAAAACAAAATGGCGGCCATAAAAATCGCCAGTTTAAAACCACTTTTAAAATGTCTGACTATTAACAACTATTTCACAGTACTGGCTGAGCAACAATAAAGCTTATTGTATTTATAAAGCTGTCTAAATCGCTATATAAGTGTTTATGGAGTGAATCAAAATTTCACTATTTCAACGAATTTTAATATAAGTAAGTAAGTAGGTGACTTTTCTAGACAAGCGTGCAGAAAAAATGTCGAACCTTATCGCTCTAATTCTTTCACAGAACTGTACCATCTGGGGACTCAATGATTCCTTTGTTGTACCGATTTTTTTTTTTTTTGAA
>NW_013865329.1:0-328 GCF_000517525.1 Limulus polyphemus
ATGTCATTACAGTTCATGTTACCACATCTAGTTATTGAGGTTAAGTATATTATATAAACATGCCATTACACTCCACGTTGCCATATCTAGTTATTGAGGCTATTTATATTATCATGTCATTACAGTCCACTTTGCAACATCTGGTTATTGAGGTTAAGTATGTTATATTAACATGTTATTACAGTCCACGTTGCCATATCTAGTTTTTTTGGCCAATTATATAAACATGTCATTACAATCCACGTTGCCACATCTAGTTATTGTGGTTAAGTATATTTTATTAACATGTCATTACATTCCACGTCACCACATCTAGTCATTGAGGTGA
>NW_013865330.1:0-328 GCF_000517525.1 Limulus polyphemus
CAATGTTTGTTACTGGCTAATGGTTAGATGAACAATGTTTGGTATTGGCTAATGGTTAGCAAAATAATGTTAGGTATTGGCTAATGGTTAGATGAACAATGTTTGGTATTGGTTAATGGTTAGATGAACAATGTTTGGTATTGACTAATGGTTAGATGAACAATGTTAGGTATTGGCTAATGGTTAGATGAACGGTGTTTGGTATTGGCTAATGGTTAGTTGAACTGTGTTTGGTATTGCCTAATGGTTAGATGAACAATGTTTGGTATTGGCTAATGGTTAGATTAATAATGTTGGCTATTGGCTAATTGTTAGATGAATAATGTTT
>NW_013865331.1:0-328 GCF_000517525.1 Limulus polyphemus
GTGTCTATTTACTTGTGACCACGCTGTGTAGATCTTGAAAGTCGAGTTGTTCAAAACTTGAAAATAGCGTTGATAATTGGACCAATTATTGGTTGAGATGTTCCAAAAGAAATATCTGCTGAAGCTTTTCACCAGACACTATCATAGCAGAACCGTCTGGAAAATGACCTATAGGGAATAGTACAGATTATAAAATGAGTCAGATCAACATAGGCCGGTAAGGCAATCACTGATTAGCATGTCCTTAAGCCAATCAGGAAATGTCACAGACCTACAGAAGGATGCGTAGATTGTATAGAAATTGTTTTTGGCGGAAAAGGACAGGTTT
>NW_013865332.1:0-327 GCF_000517525.1 Limulus polyphemus
CAAGACTTCTTGAACCTACGTGTTCTTCTAACATCATGAATATGACATAATATGTTATATATATATATATATCCAACATATTAGCTAAAGATAAACTATAAATGTTTTTAGATCTATCTATATGTATATAAACGAAATGTGTGTGTATTTGTTTGCACCCTAACTACTCCGAGCCTATTGGGCCAATCTCAATCAAAATTTGTATGTAAACACTACGAACTACGAGGAATGTCGTAAGGAGGTCAAAATTGAACTTAAACCTATTTCTGTTTTGTAAAGCCTGTTGGTTAATTACTCTCAGCCTATTGAGTCAAACTCAAACTATCT
>NW_013865333.1:0-395 GCF_000517525.1 Limulus polyphemus
AACAGTATGGCCACTTTAGTACATTAGTAAATCTTCGTATCTGTTCTTGTGTTTCTAGATCTGTTAGATGAACCAAGTCAACAGTATGACCACTTTAGTACATTGGGAAATCTTCGTATCTGTTCTTGTGTTTCTAGATCTGTTAGATGCACTAAGTCAACAGTATGGCCGCTTTAGTACATTGGGAAATCTTCGTATCTGTTCTTGTGTTTCTAGATCTGTTAGATGAACCTAGTCAACAGTATCGCCGTTTTAGTACATTGGTAAATCTTCGTATCTGTTCTTGTGTTTCTAGATTTGTTAGATGCACCAAGTCAACAGTATGGCCACTTTAGTATATTGTTAAATCTTCGTATCTGTTCTTGTGTTTCTAGATCTGTTAGATGCACCAAGTC
>NW_013865334.1:0-328 GCF_000517525.1 Limulus polyphemus
GTTGGTATTTTTAAATAGATAATTTAGGCAGAGTATTCTTACTGATTTGACTGTGAAATGGGCCGTACTGCCTATTAGGGAAACGCTTGTAGAAATATATGTTCGTGTAGTTTTCCATCAAAACCTCAGGAAAGAATACTAGAAACATAACATATATGATAATAATATTGTGGAATATTTTGAAAAAATTACGATTTTATCTCGTTTTTAAAACACCATCTTGTTAACTTGTAAGGTAAACTTGAAGAACAAATGATAATAAAAGAAACTGACTCTCAAATCAAATACTCTTGTTACTTAGAAAACAGACAGTGATTAGTTACATTTA
>NW_013865335.1:0-328 GCF_000517525.1 Limulus polyphemus
GGACTAAAGCAGCAATAAGGTTCGTTTTGCGACTTTTAGGACTGAAAGAATCCCATCGCGTATATTGTCCTGTAAAAGTAGGTTTTCTGTATATACTGGTGAGAAAATGAAAGTCATCTTTTTCAACTAAAACGTCTAAAAATGGCAAAGAACTACCTGTGTGGATGACATATTTGCCATTTTGAAAACTGAGCAGGAACGTGAGTATTTCTTACAAGACCTAAACTCGTTGCACTCGGCTCTCAAATTTACTTTCGTCCCTATTGCTAACCGAAATAAATAACACATTTTTATTTTTCCAGTCTTGAATAAACAATACATTTATATT
>NW_013865336.1:0-328 GCF_000517525.1 Limulus polyphemus
CACTCAGTGTAATGTACTCATCCACTGTATTTTTTGTAAGTATCATTCCAGACGCTACGTTTGTCCTTTAACTCAGCAATTCAGACAGTTCTGGTTTTTATACTTCCACTAAATACAACTTCAATGTTCTTTAAGTTTTAGGCAGCTTCACTTGTTCATTTGTTGTACTCATCAGTAACTCCTACCATTTGCCCCGATAAGTCTTTGTTTGTGATGCTTTTTAGGTTTGGTTCATAAAGTATTTGTTATTGTTTGTCTTCATAAGGAGTCTTGTCTTTTTTTCCATTAACAAGAAAAACCATTACTACACTTCTCCTTCCACACACAC
>NW_013865337.1:0-328 GCF_000517525.1 Limulus polyphemus
ACATAATTGTCCATAACATTCTGTGTAGTTATTACATACACGTCCATAACAAACTCTATATTTCTACATAGTTGTCCATAACATCCTGTGTATTTATTACAGAGTCATCCATAACGCCCTCCATATTTCTACATAGTTGTCCATAACATACTGTGTATTTATTACATAGTTGTCCATAACATTCTGTGTATTTATTACATAGTTGTCCATTACATACTGTTTATATCTACATAGTTGTCCATAACACCCGGTGTATTTATTACAAAGTTGTTCTTATAACACCTTATGTATTTATTACACAGTTGTTCAAAACACCACGTGTATCTAT
>NW_013865338.1:0-328 GCF_000517525.1 Limulus polyphemus
ACTAAAACTCTGAAATTGTTTGTTTGTTTATTTGTTTGCTTGTCTGTAATTAAATACGGCAAAAACGGCGCACAATAGCGCCATATTTGTAATGAAATGAGAATAGAAACAGAATAAGACAAGTTTCGTTAACATCAGGCCACGGGTTACCGAGTTAGCGCCGTTTTTCGGGGCACTTTTATGAAAATTTCTAGCATGAATAATTTTACATCACACTACCGTTCGCGCTCTTTACGAAACTTCTTCGTTCAAATTTATTTCCCTGTCAATGTTCCCATTTTCATTAAAAGGCGTAAGATGACATAAACAAGATCTTGAAAAAAATTTT
>NW_013865339.1:0-328 GCF_000517525.1 Limulus polyphemus
ATTCTAGCGTTGTAATTCGGCAGACATACCACTGTGCCACTGGGGGAGCAGGTAATTCGTATGTTTGTTTGTTTGTAGTTAAGCACAAAGCATACACAATGGGCTATCTGTGCTCTGACCACCTCGGGTATCGAAACCCGGTTTCTATCGTTGTAATTCGGCAGACATACCGCTGTGCCCCTGGGGTAGCAGGTAATTCGTATGTTTGTTTGTTTGTAGTTAAGCACAAACATACACAATGGGCTATCTGTGCTCTGACCACCACGGGTATCGAAACCCGGTTTCTAGCGTTGTAATTCGGCAGACATACCGCTGTGCCACTGGGGAA
>NW_013865340.1:0-322 GCF_000517525.1 Limulus polyphemus
TGTAAACTTAGTAAGTAGGTTATCTTAGGCTACCCCGGGGTTAGTTGGTTTAGAGTAGGGTTGTTTTGTTCAATTAAGATGGATTCCTTGATTTTTCGTTTGTTTATATTGGGTTCTTTGTTTAAAATGACTGTGTTTTTAATAGATATACTATGATTTTTTGAATTGCAATTGTGAAAAACTTGGGACGGTTTTTTATTTGTTCTGTCAATCTGGTTTCCAATTTTCTTCCTGTTTCTCCAATGTAGAATTCTGGGCAGTTGTTGCATGTTATTTTGTAAATGACGTTGGTATTGTGTGATTCTAAATAATTTTTGTTTAG
>NW_013865341.1:0-328 GCF_000517525.1 Limulus polyphemus
CACCAGACAATATGGGAGAGTTAAGAAGTTTCTTGGGACTCTGTACTTATTACCGGAAGTTTGTGAAGGACTTTACAACTATAGCTGCTCCACTACATGATTTGACTAAAAAAGGCCAGAAGTATGAATGGACAGTTTCTTGCCAGCATTCTTTCAAGATGTTGATGGAAAAATTGGCCTCCGCTCCACTTTTAAAGCTTCCAGATCCCTCACTGCCGTACATACTGGATTATGATGCTAGTAATGTCGGAATTGGAGAAGTGTTGTCTCAGAAAGTGGGCGAAAAACGAACATGTGGTGGCCTACTTCAGTAGGGTTTTAAGTAGAC
>NW_013865342.1:0-328 GCF_000517525.1 Limulus polyphemus
GTCCCTTTTTGTCACTACATGTACTGCATGTTCGGCACCATTCTTCCACATCTCGCCTCATACCTATCCAATAAAATCTTTGTTGTAGGTGACTCAATGTCTTCTTAATTCCGAGTTGTTCTCCTGTTAAATTATCATGGGATTGACGCAACACAACTTCCCGTAACTTCCTCGGTATAACTGTCTGCCAAGTCGTCACTTTCCCATCTGTAGTTTCCCATCTCCGGAGAAGAATACCATCTTCAAGCCTCAACTGGTTCCATTGTGCCCAATAGTGCTTTGTCACAGGGCTTAGACTAGACACCTTCTCCCAAGTAGGGCGCAAAAC
>NW_013865343.1:0-485 GCF_000517525.1 Limulus polyphemus
GTACTGTCAATAAGAAGACACAAGATATAAGAATACTGTGTACTATCACTAACAAGCCACAAGAATTAACAATACTGTGTACTATCACTAACAAGCCACAAGATTTAAAGATACTGTGTACTGTCAATAAGAAGACATAATGGCAATACCACTGGTACCAATTATTGATATTATAGTGATATTATATGCTTGACAGTAATATTAAATGCTTGACAGTAATATTACATACTTGACAGTAATATTAAATACTTGCCAGTAATATTACATACTTGACAGTAATATTACATACTTGACAGTAATATTAAATACTTGACAGTAATATTAAATACTTGCCAGTAATATTAAATACTTGCCAGTAATATTACATACTTGACAGTAATATTACATACTTGACAGTAATATTAAATACTTGACAGTAATATTAAATACTTGCCAGTAATATTACATACTTGACAGTAGTATTAAATACTTGACAGTAAAATTAC
>NW_013865344.1:0-328 GCF_000517525.1 Limulus polyphemus
GTTTTCCAAAAGTCCAGAGGCTTGGTCATCATATCACTTGCCCACTTCTTTCGTCTGACTATGTTGGCAGGTCTTAATAAGGGCTTCCGTCTAGCTGTTCTGCAACGATAACCCAATCTGTGGAGAATCTGTTGAACATATTTCAGGCTCATCTCCCAACTTTGGCCACTTCTGCAGTCGTTAATCTGGGGTCCATTTCGATGCTCCTCTTGACAGCCCTTTTTGTCCTCTCCGATGGACCAGGACGACCCGGACGCTGCTCAGTTGTTTCCTTGCCGTGTTTCCTGAACTGCATGATGATTCTGTTAACTGTCGAAAGCAGGATTCC
>NW_013865345.1:0-328 GCF_000517525.1 Limulus polyphemus
GCACCATCAAGCTGAAGTCAAAGTGACTGAAGGAGTTGATGATGGTGAAATGGAACCAGATATAGATATTAAAGGAGAAAGGAGCAGGAGAAAGACCAAGATTCCAAGCCAATAATTGATTTTCTAAAAGCAAGTGTTTTGCTCCCTGCTTGAGAGAATGTGTCTAGCATAAGCCCAGTGACAAAGAACTATTGGGCACAATGGGACCACTTGAAGCTTGAAGATGGTAGTCTTGTCTGGAGATGGGAGACTGCAGATGGGAAAGTGACGACCTGGCAAACAATTATACCAAAAAAGTTACGGGAAGTTGTACTGCATCAATCCCATG
>NW_013865346.1:0-328 GCF_000517525.1 Limulus polyphemus
ACTTTACCACTTGGAATCTAGCATGAAATGAAAGAGTTTGCTGTGCAGATACTTTGCAGAGGTTGAGAAAACCACTAGGGGGACATTCTGAGATTTTGATTGGTTATAGACACGTGATTGGGCAAAGCAGGTGTATGTAAACAAGTATTTTCACAAACTGAAAAGATGAGCCAAGCCAGCTTGGTTGATTCAATAAATATATTAATATTTCAGAAAATAGAAAAGATAGGAGGTCCTTATTTTATATTATAGCTTGTCAATATTGTTACTTTGGGTACCTAATTTGTAAGTAAAGATAGACTTTGTAGTTGGACATCACAAACACACA
>NW_013865347.1:0-325 GCF_000517525.1 Limulus polyphemus
TGTGTGATACACGAACTCTCCGATGATCATCGTTTCCAAGGTGTGAACGTTGCTTCGTCTCTTCTGGCCGGTAATGCGCGTGAACCATTTTTGGACAGAATTTTCACCGGTGATGCTAAGTGATTTCTTTAATCAGGGTATTAGCGACCTGATTGTAAGATGGGAAAGTATCACTGATAAGAATGGAGAATATTTCACTTAATAAATGTTATGTTTTGATATATAAGTCGTTCGGGTTTTTCATCTAAAAAAGAGTCATTGATTTCTTGACGACCTAATATATATTGTTACGTCTCTGTTCGTAAATTAATTTTCCGTAAATTCG
>NW_013865348.1:0-327 GCF_000517525.1 Limulus polyphemus
TTAACCTCTCCACTAGTATATACCTGTATTTAGTAGTATCTTAACCTCTCCATTAGTATATATACCTGTATTTAGTAGTATCTTAACCTCTCCACTAGTATACACTTGTATTTAGTAGTATCTTAACCTCTCCACTAGTATATACCTGTATTTAGTAGTATCTTAACCTTTCCACTAGTATACACTTGTATTTAGTAGTATCTTAACCTCTCCACTAGTATACACTTGTATTTAGTAGTATCTTTACCTCTCCACTAGTATACACTTGTATTTAGTAGTATCTTTATCTCTCCACTAGTATATACCTGTATTTAGTGATATCTTAAC
>NW_013865349.1:0-328 GCF_000517525.1 Limulus polyphemus
GAAGATGTCTGCATTAGGGTTTAGCTGCAAGGTCTGGAAGGGGCTTGCCTTTCTCTAGGTCCGATTAAGTCGATGGTTAATGTATCCTCCTTGTGTGAAAGACAATAAATCATCCTTTAATGTATCTAATTCGCTTTGAAATTTACTAATGTTTTCCCATTTGAAATTTTTGCCACTGTTGTTGACTTTCTTCCTGTTTCCTTTCTTGCTCTAGTTGCCACTGCTGTAGTCTCTCTTCTTGTTTCTTTTCTCGTTCTTCTTGTTTCTTTTCTTTTTCCTCCAACAACTGCTGTAATCTCTCCTGTTTATTTTGCTGTTCGAGCTGCCA
>NW_013865350.1:0-328 GCF_000517525.1 Limulus polyphemus
ATGATCTTAACCAGCGTAATGCAGCATGGTTTGTCCTGATGGTAAACCTAGCCCATGGAAATATGTCAGACTCTTTACTATAGCAAGGAGTTTCCTCCTTGTTACACAGTAGTTCCTCTTTAGTCTACTCAGGACCCTACTGAAGTAGGCCACCACATGTTAGTTTTCACCTACTTTCTGAGACAACACTCCTCCAATTCCGACATCACAATCCATAATGTACGGCAGTGAGGGATTTGGAAGCTTTAAAAGTATAGCTGAGGCTAAAGAATGCTAGCAAGACACTGTCCATTCAAACTTCTAGCCTTTTTTTGTCAAATCATGTAGA
>NW_013865351.1:0-326 GCF_000517525.1 Limulus polyphemus
TAGGTTGTTCAATAAGATAAATTCTAGCCAAATAAATTAATCATCTGTAATAGTTTTTAACTTTAAAATGTTTTAAGTCTATTCACATTGAAATACCAACCAAAAGAGAAAGCTCTAGTTAAGAAAAATCTGTCGTCTTTTACGGGAATAGACTTAATATTTGATCAATGGAGCAGAACTGAAATCAAACAGGTACAAAGTTTCGATCACTGGTGTGATCATTTTCAAGCACACAAGTTTTAAGAGTAACCATTATATCATTAATGCCACACATTACACATACCCAACACAGATGCCAATGTACCACTAATGCCACAGATACCAAT
>NW_013865352.1:0-328 GCF_000517525.1 Limulus polyphemus
GTACCACATAGTACATGCAACTGATTCCTATGGCCTATGGTAACAATGAAGACTGAATGGGTGTTTCATCCAGACTAGGTACCACATGGTGCGTGCAACTGATTCCTATGGTAACAATGAAGACTGAATGGGTGTTTCTTTCAGACTAGGTACCACATGGTGCGTGCAACTGATTCCTGTGGTAACAATGAAGACTGAATGGGTGTTTCTTTCAGACTAGGTACCACATGGTGCGTGCAACTGATTCCTATGGTAACAATGAAGACTGAATGGGTGTTTCTTTCAGACTAGGTACCACATGGTGCGTGCAACTGATTCCTATGGTAAC
>NW_013865353.1:0-328 GCF_000517525.1 Limulus polyphemus
TCGTAACAACTAGCCCCGATCTCCCCTACGTCTTTTTCAATACTTAATATTGCCAAGTTACTTAGTCGTTCTTGAGTCATTGAGGTTCTCAAGTATGTAAGAATTAATTTTAGCTTGCTGAAGGACCTTTCACAACTAGCAATAGAAATCCAAATTGTTAACAAAATCTGCAATGCAATTCTTAAATTTGGGAAAACATCTTCACCATATGAAATTATAAATGTTAGCAAATCAGTTGCAACCATTGGTTCAGGAAAATCGGTCAGGGTTCTTTTACTTATCAACATTCTACAGTCTTTAATTTCTCTGTACAATTCTTGTCCATCAA
>NW_013865354.1:0-327 GCF_000517525.1 Limulus polyphemus
CTTTCACTTCTCTCTCTCTCTCTGAACTTGATCCTGCCTTCGTCTGTCTGCTATCAATAGATGACTGTGTGGTTGCAGTAAGTGACTGTATTGTCCAGGCGGCAGCACATTTTATTCCTAAGACCTCGACATGTTTTCTACGGTATCCTCATCCAAAAACGGGCCTGGGATACTTTACAGCGGTATCCCTCTCTTTCTAACTGCATTGTTTGTCAGCGGGCCCATGCCCATGCTCGGCAGGTTCGATGTCAGTGCCAAAAGGAATCTTGGATTAAATTCACTACTAGCATCTCTTCTACCACCAGTTCCAAAACCGTATGGGACAAG
>NW_013865355.1:0-325 GCF_000517525.1 Limulus polyphemus
CACATGATTAAACCTACCAGTCTAGGTAACTTATTATCGAGCACTAAGTTTTGACTGACAGAGACACATGATTAAACCTACCAGTCTAGGTAACTTATTATCGAGCACTAAGTTTGACTGACAAAGACACATGATTAAACCTACCAGTCTAAATAACTTATTATCGAGCAATAAGTTGTGACTGACAGATACACATGATTAAATCTACCAGTCTAGGTAACTTATTATCGAGCACTAAGTTTTGACTGAAAGAGACACATGATTAAACCTACCAGTCTAGGTAACTTATTATCGAGCACCAAGTTTGACTGACAGAGACATATGA
>NW_013865356.1:0-328 GCF_000517525.1 Limulus polyphemus
TTTTCTATTGATAGTAGACAGTATTGCTAAATCGTGTGTCTTCTTTTTGATAGTACACAGTATTGTTAAATCTATTGTCTTCTTATTGACAGTAGACAGTATCGTAAAATCTTGTGTCTTCTTATTGAAAGTACACAGTATCGTTAAATCTTGTGTCTTCTTATTGACTGTACACAGTATCGTTAAATCTGGTGTCTTCTTATAGACAGAACACATTATTGTTAAATCTTGTGTTTTCATACTGACAGTACACATTATCGTTGAATATTGTGTCTTCTTACTGATAATACACAGTATCGTTAAATCTTATGTCTTCTTATTGACAGTA
>NW_013865357.1:0-328 GCF_000517525.1 Limulus polyphemus
GTCGTTGCTAATTGGTTGAAAAATGTTGGATATGAAACTGTCACAGATCTTCCTATAAAAAGTTAATAAAGAACAAAACGCTAAAACAAAAAGTTGTTGCGAAATATTTATTACAGATCATTTAAAATTATAAGTAATAAAAATTTTAATATGAATTAGTAGTTTACAACTTCTACTAACTAGTTCAAAAAACGAACAAAGATACAGCTTAAAGTAGACATTTTTACTTGTATATGGATAGACTGGTATGTGTTAATATTTACTTGCATATCTATAGACTGGTATGCGTTAATATTTACTTGTATACGTGTAGACTGGTATGTGTTAA
>NW_013865358.1:0-818 GCF_000517525.1 Limulus polyphemus
AGATACATTCACCAGTTCACATGAACTTGTGTATACAATAAATTACCAGTTCACATGAACTTGTGTATACAAATACATTAACCAGTTCACATGAACCCGTGTATACAGACACATTAACCAGTTCACATGAAGCTGTGTATACAGACACATTAACCAGTTCACATGAACCTGTGTATACAGACACATTAACCAGTTCACATGAACCTGTGTATACAGACACATTAACCAGTTCACATGAACCTGTGTATACAGATACATTAACCAGTTCACATGAACCTGTGTATACAAATACATTCACCAGTTCACATGAACCTGTATATACCAATATTGTGAACTGGTAATGTATCTGTATACACAGGTTCATGTGAACTGGTTAATGTATTTGTATACACAGGTTCATGTGAACTGGTGAATGTATCTGTATACACAGGTTCATGTGAACTGGTGAATGTATCTGTATATACAGGTTCATGTGAACTGGTGAATGTATCTGTATTTACAGGCCCATGTGAACTGGTTAATCGAACCTGTGTATACAGATACATTAACCAGCTCACATGAACTTGTGTATACAGATACATTTAACCAGCTCACATGAACTTGTGTATACAAATACATTAACCAGCTCACATGAACCTGTATATACAGATACATTCACCAGTTCACATGAATCTGTGTATACAGATACATTAACCAGTTCACATGAACCTGTATATACAGATACATGAACCTGTGTATACAGATACATTCACAAGTTCACATGAACTTGTGTATACAGATACAATCACCAGTTCACATGAACCTGTGTATACAGATAC
>NW_013865359.1:0-325 GCF_000517525.1 Limulus polyphemus
ATCATCTCCAATTAATCGTTCCACTTTTCAGTCACATGTTTACAGTTTAATTGTAAACACAATCCTACATTAGGTATTCACTATTCAGTCACATGTTTACAGTTTGATTGTAAACGTAATCCTACATTAGGCATCCACTATTCAGTCACATGTTTACAGTTTAATTGTAAACACAATCCTACATTAGGTATTCACTATTCAGTCACATGTTTACAGTTTAATTGTAAACATAATCCTACATTAGACATCCACTGTTCAGTCACATGTTTACAGTTTAATTGTAAACACAATCCTACATTAGGTATCCACTATTCTAGTCACATGT
>NW_013865360.1:0-328 GCF_000517525.1 Limulus polyphemus
CTTGTGTCTTCTTATTGACAGTACACAGTATCGTTAAATCTTGTGTCTTCTTATTGACAGTACACAGTATCGTTAAATCTTGTGTCTTCTTATTGACAGTACACAGTATCGTTAAATCTTGTGTCTTCTTATTGACAGTAAACATTATCGTTAAATCTTGTGTGTTCTTATTGACAGTACACATTATAGTTAAATATTGTGTTTTCTTCTTGAAAGTACACAGTATCTTTAAATCTTGTGTCTTCTTATTGACTGTACACAGTATCATTAAATCTTGTGTCTTCTTATTGACAGTACACAGTATCGTTAAATATTGTGTCTTCTTATT
>NW_013865361.1:0-328 GCF_000517525.1 Limulus polyphemus
TAAGTACGAATATATATTAGAATCTTATATTAATTTAATACTGCAAAATATTGTTTCGAAACGCGAATGAATTTGGAATTTCATATACGACAGTTCTGACTAATATTGGCTATTAATTCTATAAAAAAAACATACATACATACTTTGTATAATAATAATTAATTTTAATTTGTAAAACCTACTTGCTAGCATTAAATATATTTTGTTTTACTTTGTGGTCAGGATATTCTATTCTGTTTCCAGAATTGCATCTGTTTATATATTTGTTCATGTGAAACTAAATGTCTGAACGAATAAGCATTAATATATATATATCTTATATACTTAT
>NW_013865362.1:0-328 GCF_000517525.1 Limulus polyphemus
ATTTGAGATTTATTGAAGTTATAATAATAGTGAACTATAAAACATTGTCATTTGAGATTTACTGAAGTTATAATAATAGTGAACTATAAAACATTGTCATTTGAGATTTATTGAAGTTATAATAATAGTGAACTGTAAAACATTGTCATTTGAGATTTATTGAAGTTATAATGAACGTGAACTGTAAAACATTGTCATTTGAGATTTATTGAAGTTATAATAATAGTGAACTATAAAACATTGTCATTTGAGATTTACTGAAGTTGTGATAATAGTGAACTGTAAAACATTGTCATTTGAGATTTATTGAAGTTATAATGACAGTGAA
>NW_013865363.1:0-327 GCF_000517525.1 Limulus polyphemus
GTTAACATTGATAATCCACCAGAATGTTCAGAAGTAGTTAAATAATTGTGTTAATACGTTAAATATTGCACAACGTTTCATGTTAACATTGATCATTCATCAGAATGTTCAGAAGTAGTTAAATAATTGTGTTAATACGTTAAATATTGCACAACGTTTTCATGTTAACATTGATCATTCATCAGAATGTTCAGAAGTAGTTAAATAATTGTGTTAATACGTTAAATATTGCACAACGTTTTCATGTTAACATTGATAATCCACCAGAATGTTCAGAAGTAGTTAAATAATTGTGTTAATACGTTAAATATTGCACAACGTTTTAAT
>NW_013865364.1:0-654 GCF_000517525.1 Limulus polyphemus
CTGTTCGTTCGTTATTTATATCCTCCATTCAGTGCTGTTCGTTCATTCTTTATATCCTCCATTCAGTGATGTTCGTTCGTTCTTTATATCGTCCATTCAGTGCTGTTCGTTCGTTCTTTATATCCTCCATTCAGTGCTGTTCGTTCTTTATATCCTCCATTCAGTGATGTTCGTTCGTTCTTTATATCCTCCATTCAGTACTGTTCGTTCATTCTTTATATCCTCCATTCAGTGATGTTCGTTCGTTCTTTATATCCTCCATTCAGTGCTGTTCGTTCGTTCTTTATATCCTCCATTCAGTGCTGTTCGTTCGTTCTTTATATTCTCCATTCAGTGCTGTTCGTTCGTTCTTTATATTCTCCATTCAGTGCTGTTCGTTCGTTCTTTATATCCTTCATTCAGTGCTGTTCGTTCATTCTTTATATCCTCCATTCAGTACTGTTCGTTCGTTCTTTATATCAGTGCTGTTCGTTCGTTCTTTATATCCTCCATTCAGTGCTATTCGTTCATTCTTTATATCAGTGCTGTTCGTTCGTTCTTTATATCCTCCATTCAGTACTGTTCGTTCTTTATATCCTCCATTCAGTACTGTTCGTTCGTTCTTTATATCGTCCATTCAGTGCTGTTCGTTAGTTCTTTATATCCTTCATTCAG
>NW_013865365.1:0-328 GCF_000517525.1 Limulus polyphemus
GATCAGGCACTTAGTGCTCTGGCCATTACATTCTAAATGTTGAGATATGTTAGAGTACTTGGTGTTCTGGCCATTGAATTCTAAATATTAAGATATGTTGGATAATCAAAGCTTAGGCCATTACATACTAAATGTTAAGTTATGTCAGATACTTGGAGCTTAGCTCATTACATTCTAAGCATTAAATTATGTTGAATGGTTGGAGCATAAAGTAACAGGTGTATGGGCAACCTGTGGGCTTAGTTGTTTTGGTTTCTAAACATTAAGTTATGTCAGATACTTGGGTCATTATATTCTAAACATTAAGTTATGTCAGATACTTGGAGTC
>NW_013865366.1:0-327 GCF_000517525.1 Limulus polyphemus
CATTATTGTAGATCAACTTCTGTTGCTACTCTATAAACATTATTGTAGATCAACTTCTCTTGCTACTGTATAAACAGTATTGTAGATCAACTTCTGTTGCTACTCTATAAAAATTATTGAAGATCAACTTCTCTTGTTACTGTATAAACAGTATTGTACATCAACTTCTGTTGCTACTGCATAAACATTATTGTAGATCAACTTCTGTTGCTACTGTATAAACATTATTGTAGATCAAATTCTGTTGCTACTGTATAAACATTATTGTAGATCAAATTCTGTTGCTACTGTATAAACATTATTGAAGATCAACTTCTGTTGCTACTG
>NW_013865367.1:0-786 GCF_000517525.1 Limulus polyphemus
ATTATCAGCAACAGCTATCTGTTGTTGGAGATATCTGTGATATCAGACACAGCTATCTGTTGTTGTAGATATCTGTGTTATCAGCCACAGCTATCTGTTGTTGTAGATATCTGTATCTTCGGCTGCAGCTATCTGTTGTTGTAGATATATGTATCATCGACCGCAGCTATCTGTTGTTGTAGATATCTGTGTTATCAACAACAGCTATCTGTTATTGTAGATATCTGTAATATCAGTCACAGCTATCTGTTGTTGTAGATATCTGTGTTATCAGCCACAGCTATCTGTTGTTGTAGATATCTGTGATATCAGCAACAGCTATCTGTTAACACAGATATCTACAAGATAGCTGCAGCCGAAGCACAGATATCTACAACAACAGATAGCTGTTGCTGATAACACAGATATCTACAATAACAGATAGCTGTTGTTGATAACACAGATATCTACAACAACAGATAGCTGCGGTCGATGATACATATATCTACAACAACATTTATCGACCGCAGCTATCTGTTGTTGTAGATATCTGTGTTATCAACAACAGCTATCTGTTATTGTAGATATCTGTGTTATCAGCAACAGCTATCTGTTGTTGTAGATATCTGTGTCTTCGGCTGCAGCTATCTGTTGTTGTAGATATATGTGTCATCGACCGCAGCTATCTGTTGTTGTAGATATCTGTGTCATCGACCGCAGCTATCTGTTGTTGTAGATATCTGTGTCTTCGGCCATAGCACCCCTGTTGTTGTTGTAGATACTTGTGTCTTCGGGCATGGCACCCCC
>NW_013865368.1:0-328 GCF_000517525.1 Limulus polyphemus
CTTCCTGTATTGTTTATACTAGAACAAGTGTTACGTCACAAGCTTCCTGTTTTGTTTATACTCGAACAAGTGTTACGTCACAAACTTCCTGCTTTGTTTATACTCGAACAAGTGTTATGTCACAAACTTCCTGTATTGTTTATACTAGAACAAGTGTTACGTCACAAGCTTCCTGTTTTGTTTATACTCGAACAAGTGTTACGTCACAAACTTCCTGCTTTGTTTATACTCGAACAAGTGTTATGTCACAAGCTTCCTGTTTTGTTTATACTCGAACAAGTGTTACGTCACAAACTTCCTGTTTTGTTTATACTCGAACAAGTGTTAC
>NW_013865369.1:0-326 GCF_000517525.1 Limulus polyphemus
TATACTACTAGATATACTCTACCTCGCTTACTACACACACACACACACACACATATATATATATATATATATAAGATTTTTTACAATTTTAATTTTTTTACTTTGACTGCAGTTTTAGCATAAACATGTGGTCCACAACATCACTGAGACTGCCTTGTTCTAGTTGTTTTCTTTGTTCTCTATAGTAGATAATGTCTATTCTACCAAAGAGGATATAGCAGTAAGATATAGTTTTTGGGTTGAGAGGATTAGAATTGTAATATATTTTGCTGACCAAGTTCATTTTGTTTAGGTATAAAATTTTTATAAATAGTTATGTTTTTAAA
>NW_013865370.1:0-328 GCF_000517525.1 Limulus polyphemus
TGTCAATAAGAAGACACAAGATTTACGATACTGTGTACTGTCAATAAGAAGACACAAGATATAAGGATACTGTGTACTGTCAATAAGAAGACACAAGATTTAACGATACTGTGTACTGTCAATAAGAAGACACAAGATTTAACGATACTGTGTACTATCAAAAAGAAGACACAAGATTTACGATACTGTGTACTGTCAATAAGAAGACACAAGATATAAGGATACTGTGTACTGTCAATAAGAAGACACAAGATTTAACGATACTGTAGTACTGTCAATAAGAAGACACAAGATTTAACGATACTGTGTACTAGTCAATAAGAAGACA
>NW_013865371.1:0-350 GCF_000517525.1 Limulus polyphemus
CTGAAACATCAACTGTGTCGTATGTTATTCTGGTAGTCGAGCTGAAACATCATCTGTGTCGTATGTTATTCTGGTAGTCGAGCTGAAACATCAACTGTGTCGTATGTTATTCTGGTAGTCAAACTGAAACATCAACTGTGTCGTATGTTATTCTGGTAGTCAAACTGAACATCAACTGTGTCGTATGTTATTCTGGTAGTCAACTGAAACATCAACTGTGTCGTATGTTATTCTGGTAGTCAACTGAAACATCAACTGTGTCGTATGTTATTCTGGTAGTCGAGCTGAAACATCAACTGTGTCGTATGTTATTCTGGTAGTCGAGCTGAAACATCAACTGTGTCGGTATG
>NW_013865372.1:0-596 GCF_000517525.1 Limulus polyphemus
CTGTGGTTAAAACGTATTTACCTATATTTTTTGTCACTATATTATTATCTCTTCCTGTGGTTAAACGTATGTACCTATATTTTTGTCACTATATTATTATCTCTTCCTGTGGTTAAACGTATGTACCTATATTTTTTGTCACTATATTATTATCTCTTCCTGTGGTTAAACGTATGTACCTATCTTTTTGTCACTATATTCTTATCTCTTCCTGTGGTTAAACGTATTTACCTATTTTTTATTTGTCACTATATTCTTATCTCTTTCTGTGGTTAAACGTATTTACCTATATTTTTTGTCACTAAATTATTATCTCTTCCTGTGGTTAACCGTATTTACCTATATTTTTTGTCACTATATTATTATCTCTTCCTGTGGTTAAACGTATGTACCTATATTTTTGTCACTATATTATTATCTCTTCCTGTGGTTAAACGTATGTACCTATATTTTTTGTCACTATATTATTATCTCTTCCTGTGGTTAAACGTATGTACCTATCTTTTTTGTCACTATATTCTTATCTCTTCCTGTGGTTAAACGTATTTACCTATTTTTTATTTGTCACTATATTCTTATCTCTTCCTGTGGTTAAA
>NW_013865373.1:0-328 GCF_000517525.1 Limulus polyphemus
TATTGTTGTGTGTTAGACACGTTTAGAGGATGAGTATTGTGGTGTGTTAGACACTTTTAGGGGATGAGTATTGTTGTGTGTTAGACACATTTAGAATATAAGTATTGTGGTGTTAGCCACATTTAGAGGATGAGCATTGTGGTAGGTTAAATACATTTAGAGAATGAGTATTGTAGTGTTTTAGACACGTTTAGAGGATGAGTATTGTGGTGTCTTAGTCACGTTTACGTGAGGAGTATTGTTGTGTGTTAGACACATTTAGAATATAAGTATTGTGGTGTTAGCCAAATTTAGAGAATGAGCATTGTTGTAGATTAAATACATTTAG
>NW_013865374.1:0-327 GCF_000517525.1 Limulus polyphemus
TTATTTCAAGTGCTAATACAGAAAGTATAATACTTAGAACATTGAAACTTTGAAGTATGTAAGGATCAGGCGTAATATTAATTATTTCAAGTGCCTAATACAGAAAGTATAATACTTAGAACATTGAAACTTTGAAGTATGTAAGGATCAGGCATAATATTAATTATTTCAAGTGCTTAATACAGAAAGTATAATACTTAGAACATTGAAACTTTGAAGTATGTAAGGATCAGGCATAATATTAATTATTTCAAGTGCCTAATACAGAAAGTATAATACTTAGAACATTGAAACTTTGAAGTATGTAAGGATCAGGCGTAATATTAA
>NW_013865375.1:0-328 GCF_000517525.1 Limulus polyphemus
ATCGTTAAATCTTGTGTCTTCTTATTAACAGTACACAGTATTGTTAAATCTTGTGTCTTCTTATTGAAAGTACACAGTATCGTTAAATCTTGTGTCTTCTTATTGAGAGTGCACAGTATCGTTAAATTTTGTGTCTTCTTATTGACAGTACACAGTATCGTTAAATGTTCTGTCTTCTTATTGACAGTACACAGTATTTTTTATCTTCTGTCTTCTTATTGACAGTATACAGTATCGTTAAATCTTGTTTTTTCTTATTGACAGTACACAGTATCGTTAAATCTTGTGTCTTCTTTTTGACAGTACACAGCATCGTTAAATATTGTAT
>NW_013865376.1:0-328 GCF_000517525.1 Limulus polyphemus
TTTTAGAAACTAAACAAAGCTAGTAAAAAACTGAACAAAGCTAGTTTTAGAAACTGAACAAAGCTAGTTTAAAACTGAACAAAGCTAGTTTTAGAAACTGAACAAAGCTAGTTTAAAAACTGAACGAAGCTAGTTTTAGAAACTGAACAAAGCTAGTTTAAAAACTTAACGAAGCTACTTTTAGAAACTAAACAAAACTAGTTTAAAAACTGAACGAAGCTAGTTTTAGAAACTGAACAAAGCTAGTTTAAAAACTGAACGAAGCTAGTTTTAGAAATTGTATAAAGCTAGTTTAAAAACTGAACAAAGCAAGTTTTAGATACTGAAT
>NW_013865377.1:0-328 GCF_000517525.1 Limulus polyphemus
GGGAACAACAAAGGACAAGCTCCGGTAACTGTTAAAAGAGATGTTACGTCTCCGTTCGTTAATTAACTTTCCGTAACTTCGTTCCGACGAAACTTTACCGACACAAGTCCTTACTTAATAAAACTGGTTTATTCTTTCCGAATACAACTTTACGATACACTTATTTCAACAATCGCGCTAAAACAAACGCTATAACAACAATACGTCTCTCTCTGACTGCAGATCAATTATTCACTGTCTACACACATTACATTCCCGTCACGTTGTCACCCTCTTTTATATATCAGACTACCCTATATCTAGTAGATGCTAGAGCATTCGCCAAAGT
>NW_013865378.1:0-327 GCF_000517525.1 Limulus polyphemus
AAATAAGTATTTAGTAAGGCCACCTTACGATAGACTAAGAAAGACATTAGTTGCACTGATAGGGTATTTGTGTAAATGCTCCTGATGAGTGTTAAAACCAATAAGTATTTAGTAAGGCCACCTTACGATAGACTAAGAAAGACATTAGTTGCACTGATAGGGTATTTTGTGTAAATGCTCCTGATGAGTGTTAAAACCAATGTAATGTGATAAATACATGTGGAACTGTTCGCTATGTGCAGGACTTTGCAACATGGAATAAATAGATAATGTGTTTATTCACACGAATATAAATAAGTACCAACACGGACGTTGACCTGAAAGGGG
>NW_013865379.1:0-324 GCF_000517525.1 Limulus polyphemus
GGTAAACTGTGACTTCCGGGGAAGTAGGTAATGTTAGGTACGACTACCAGAACATAGGTAAGGTAAACTGTGACTTCCGGGGAAGTAGGTAATGTTAGGTACGACTACAAGAAAATAGGCTAAGGTAAACTGTGACTTCCGGGGAAGTAGGTAATGTTAGGTACGACTACCAGAACATAGATAAAGTAAACTGTGACTTCCGGGGAAGTAGGTAATGTTAGGTACAACTACAAGGAAATAGGCTAAGGTAAACTGTGTCTTCCGGGGAAGTAGGTAATGTTAGGTACGACTACAAGGAAATAGATAAAGTAAACTGTGACTTCC
>NW_013865380.1:0-327 GCF_000517525.1 Limulus polyphemus
GTTAACATTTCTTTATGTAACGGGGTTATGGAAGGTTAAGGATGTTGTTCACAACTCAAAGGTTAACATTTCTTTATGTAACGGGGTTATGGAAGGTTAAGGATGTTGTTTACAACTCAAAGGTTAACATTTCTTTATGTAACGGGGTTATGGAAGGTTAAGGATGTTGTTCACAACTCAAAGGTTAACATTTCTTTATGTAACGGGGTTATGGAAGGTTAAGGATGTTGTTTACAACTCAAAGGTTAACATTTCTTTATGTAACGTGGTTATGGAAGGTTAAGGATGTTGTTTACAACTCAAAGGTTAACATTTCTTTATGTAACG
>NW_013865381.1:0-328 GCF_000517525.1 Limulus polyphemus
AATTAACAAACTGGCTACAGACTAAAGTCAACAGTGGGTCATGGAACGGTACTAGCTATTGGGTCCTATTTAATCCAGTCGGTCTAAAACAAACACATGTAGATATGTTGTACATATATGAGTTAATTAACACATTGGCTGCAGACAAAAGTCAACAGTGGGTCATAGAACGATATTTGTTATTGGATCTATTTAATCCACTCGGACTTGAGGAAAGGAAACCAATGAAGATATGTTGTAAATAGATGAGTTAATAAACACATTGGCTGCAGACTAAAGTAAACAGTGGGTCATAGAACGATACTAGCTATTGGATCCTATTTAATCC
>NW_013865382.1:0-328 GCF_000517525.1 Limulus polyphemus
GTACAATGCAACAATAACAATCACCAACAATAGGCCAAATATTATTAGAAACGTTGCTATTAATGTTGATCGTACGATGCAACAATAACAATCACCAACAACTAGCCAAATATTATTAGAAACGTTGCTATTAATGTTCATTGTACAATGCAACAATAACAATCACCAAGAACTAGCCAAATATTATTAGAAACGTTGCTATTAATGTTGATTGTACAATGCAGCAATAACAATCACCAACAACAGGCCAAATATTATTAGAAACGTTGCTATTAATGTTGATCGTACAATGCAACAATAACAATCTCCAACAACTAGCCAAATATTA
>NW_013865383.1:0-328 GCF_000517525.1 Limulus polyphemus
TTCAATTACTCACTATCTACACACACATTACCTTTCCTTACCGCGTCACGTTTTCCCCTCTTATATATATATACCAGCCTACCCTACTAGTAAATACTAGACCATTCGCCAAGATACGGGATAGTTCTAGAAACAAGAGAGCGTGAGAATTGTCACGTGATCTCGATGACGCAACAGGTCTAACATGAAGTTGAAGCTCGCTAACTATATGTCGCTTTGTAAATACTTGCTGATAAACATGAAGTTGAAGCTCGCTAACTATATGTCGCTTTGTAAATACTTGCTGATAAACATAGGTCTAACATGAAGTTGAAGCTCGCTAACTATA
>NW_013865384.1:0-328 GCF_000517525.1 Limulus polyphemus
GAGTATGGTGATTATAAATTCGGTAATTAGAGATATACCTAGGTGTTTATGGAGTAGTTGTACCAACTAAGGGTAAAGATGAGTATGGTGATTATAAATTCGGTAACTAGAGTTACACCTAGGTGTTCGTGGAGTTGTTGTACCAAATAACGCTAAAGATGAGTATGGGGTAACACATTCAGTAACTAGAGTTACATCGGGTGTTCAAAGAGTAGTTGTACCAAATAAGGCTAAAAATGAGTATGGTGGTTATACATTCGGAAACTAGAGTTACACCTAGGTATTGATGGAGTAGTTGTACCAACTAAGGGTAAAGATGAGTATGGGG
>NW_013865385.1:0-518 GCF_000517525.1 Limulus polyphemus
AGATTTTCACCATGATTTTAGCCAAATTTTCAAAAAAAATTATTTTTCCTCATATTTGAATACAAAGATGCCTTTGATGTAAGACTTTAAGAATGGAAATCCTTTCACGAATATTCCCAGTAGTTACTTTACAAACTGTTATCAAAATTTCGGCTAGCTTCGACTTTACTGTTTTTTTTTGTCTCAGTTGTATTGTAATCAAAGAATAACTTTGAAAATCAGATTATTCAAACAAATTACGAACATCTAAAAGGCCATGACGTCTTTTTATAAAATAAACTCCACCTTTTGTATTGTTTTTACTCTGGGTTAGCTAAAGTTCATTTATTTAAATTTTAACGGGACATAACATTTTTTGTGAATGTTATATTGTCTGAATTTGTAGTTTTCCGACAAAATAAGCACTTTCCGGTATTTTTCTATTAATTTTGCGTCAGAAAAGCTCTTTATTTCTTTTTCCAAAAATATTCAGATTTTCACCGAAAAGCCAAGGCATGATTTTACCCAAATTTTGAAAA
>NW_013865386.1:0-326 GCF_000517525.1 Limulus polyphemus
GTCTATTTACTTGTGACCACTCAGTGTAACTGTCTTATCTGTTAATTCTATTACTGCCTTTAGCATTCCCTATCATATCTTTTATCTTATTTATTGGTTTGAAGATAGGGTAACATTTTTGATACTTTTTGAATACTTTATATAATTGACTTGTTAAACCTGGAACGTATGGTAAATTTAGAGTTTTTTTTTTCATAAGCAGATTTTAATGAGGTATTTTAAACTGAATTTGCATTTTTGTTAAACTTCTCAAATGCTTTGTCTATTATATTTGGATCAAATCCTCTATCATTAGCTATATACGTAATTAATTGCAATTCGTTATT
>NW_013865387.1:0-328 GCF_000517525.1 Limulus polyphemus
CCCCCACGGCTGAAAGGGCGAGCATGTTTGGTGTGACGGGGATTCGAACCTGCAACTCTCAGTTTACGAGTCGAGCGCCCTAACTACCTGGTCAATATTAAGAGTGTACCATGACACAAATTGTTTCTACTACAAGTTTATGCAACCAAAGATTTTCTCCTTCTTTCGCTACATTCTTTTAGTCTTTATTTAGTACCAGCTAAACAGCTACCAACTGCTACAGAAAAAGTTGTAAAATGTTAATTTGAATTTATGTTACAGAACAAACTCTTAATACAGCTGTCACGCCTTAAATAATATAGTTTAATGTTCAAAATATAATTACCAC
>NW_013865388.1:0-210 GCF_000517525.1 Limulus polyphemus
TCTTCCATCAATCACACCTATTGTCCTCTTCCATCAGGACAATAGCTGTGATCTTCCATCAGTACAATAGGTGTGATCTTCCATCAGGACAATAGGTGTGATCTTCCATCAGGACAATAGGTGTGATCTTCCATCAGGACAATAGGTGTGATCTTCCATCAGGACAATAGGTGTGATCTTCCATCAGGACAATAGGTGTGATCTTCCATC
>NW_013865389.1:0-324 GCF_000517525.1 Limulus polyphemus
ATTACAGAACGAGTATAGTTACACGATTACAGAACAGTATAGTTACACGATTATAGAACGAGTATACTTACACGATTACAGAACGAGTATAGTTACACGATTACAGAACGAGTATACTTACACGATTACAGAACAAGTATAGTTACACGAATACAGAACGAGTATAGTTACACGATTACAGAACGAGTATAGTTACACGATTACAGAACAAGTATACTTACACGATTACAGAACAAGTATAGTTACACGATTACAGAACAAGTATAGTTACACGATTACAGAACGAGTATAGTTACACGATTACAGAACAAGTATAGTTACACG
>NW_013865390.1:0-325 GCF_000517525.1 Limulus polyphemus
ATTGGATCATGTCCTGTGACTTTAATGTAACGAGATACATTTAGTTTTGTTGGTATTGGATGACGTCTTGTGACTTTAATGTAACGAGATACGTTTAGTTTTGTTGGTATTGGATCACGTCCTGTGACTTTAATGTAACGAGATATGTTTAGTTTGTTGGTTATTGATACTGGATCATGTCTTGTGACTTTAATGTAACGAAATACGTTTAGTTTTGTTGGTTACTGATACTGGATCATGTTCTGTGGCTTTAATGTAACGAGATACGTTTTGTTTTGTTGGTTGTTGGTATTGAATCACGTCCTGTGACTTTAATGTAACGAGA
>NW_013865391.1:0-671 GCF_000517525.1 Limulus polyphemus
AAGTGTTTATGAACGGAATCGGATAAGGCAGTTATATCTTGCTTTATATTTTTAGGAATTTATTAGCTGCAAACACATGTTTCGACGCCTTGTGAGGAAATTAGTTATCGAACGTTTTATATGGATAATCTTGTCTAGCAGGATTGCAATCTTTAAACGTGCCTGTTTTCTTTCTCTTTCCTAAGATGAATACTCTTTCCAATCATATTACGAAAAGCAACAACTGTTTACTGTGGAAATAATGGTAAAAACTTCACGTTTTATTACATAAACTCATGGTAGTTGTAGTTGAAGAAATGTTACTTAACACTTTTCCATAGATTCGTATATATATGGTAGTTGTAGTTGAAGAAATGTTACTTAATACTTTTCCATAGATTCGTATATATATGGTAGTTGTAGTTGAAGAAATGTTACTTAATACTTTTCCATAGATTCGTATATATATGGTAGTTGTAGTTGAAGAAATGTTACTTAATACTTTTCCATAGATTCGTATATATATGGTAGTTGTAGTTGAAGAAATGTTACTTAACATTTTCCCATAGATTCGTATATATGTGGTAGTTGTAGTTGAAGAAATGTTACTTAATACTTTTCCATAGATTCGTATATATATATGGTAGTTGTAGTTGAAGAAATGTTACTTAATACTTTTCCATAGATTCGTA
>NW_013865392.1:0-328 GCF_000517525.1 Limulus polyphemus
GTTAGGGCTCTTAACAGTATAACTGAAAAGGACTTATACCTGCTGCCAAGAACTGGTGATACTCTTGATGCCGTAAGTGGAGCCAGGTGGTTTTT
This sequence comes from Limulus polyphemus, assembly GCF_000517525.1. Classification (NCBI taxonomy): domain Eukaryota; kingdom Metazoa; phylum Arthropoda; class Merostomata; order Xiphosura; family Limulidae; genus Limulus; species Limulus polyphemus. The sequence goes on from NW_013865392.1 coordinate 96, forward strand.
AACTCTGAACTTAAAGTCGGGTTTCCATCAAGTGAAAGTGGCTGAAGAAGATGAACCTAAGACTGCATTTAGTTATGGCCAAGGTCTCTGGCAATATTGTGTGATGCCATTCAGGCTTAGCAATGCTCCAGTAACATTTGAGAGGCTGATGGGAAGAGTACTGGAAGGCCTACAATGGATGATAGCCCTAGTGTACCTGGATGATGTTATCGTGTTTGCACTAACATTTGATG
>NW_013865393.1:0-327 GCF_000517525.1 Limulus polyphemus
AGCTGATTAAGTCGATGGTTAATGTATCCTCCTTGTGTAAAAGACAATAAATCTTCCTTTAACGTATCTAATTCGCTTTTAACCCAATGACTACCGGTACTAACTTTCTTAATAGGCAATGCAAGTGTGCATTTATGAATTGAAAAAATGATAGAGAACTTGTCTTTTAATGAATTTCTGATTTTATTTTTATAAATAGTAGCATAACGTTCAATTATTTGTACTAAATTGTATTCTTTAATGAAGTTTAAAGAGGAATTTAATGAAAAAATTCCTAAAATACGTTTTAGACTGTAAATAAGCGCCCTCTACGAAGACATGTTTTTT
>NW_013865394.1:0-457 GCF_000517525.1 Limulus polyphemus
CTATTAAGGGATAACTGAACTTCCAAGTATTTTTTTTCTCCATCTATTGAGAGATAACTGAACTTTCAAGTATTTTCCTTATTATTTGTTTCTCCATCTAGTGAGAGATAAGTGAACTTCCAAGTATTTCTACATCTCTTGAGATATAACTGAACTTACAAGTAGTTTTTCTTAATTTTTTGCTCCATCTATTGAGAGGTAACTGAATTTCCAAGTATTTTTCCTTATTATTTGTTTTTCCATCTATTGAGAGATAACTGAACTTCCAGGTATTACTTTCTTAATTTTTCCTGAAATAAATACCACAGCTGAAAGTAAACATAATCTATTTTGGACTAATTTGGAGGCCAGCGAAGCTGGAATGGTTTCTCCTAGATGGTACAAGTACCCCGGAGCACTGGACCAACGTTTGGGGAGATTACCAGAACCCACGCTTTCCAACTTCACCCCGGGTTAC
>NW_013865395.1:0-328 GCF_000517525.1 Limulus polyphemus
ATTGGTAGTAAGTAATCCAACCCTAATATGCATGGGTCTTCAATGTCCACCCTTCTGTCTGTCCTTTATGCCCATGAGCTCAATAGTTACCCACACTGGTCCCCACAACCTTGCATAATGTCTTGTCACACCACAGAGCTTCTGTATGGCTTTTGGTACTCCTTTGTGATCTAGCACCTTGATACTCAAAGGGTTTGTTGAGATGCAGAAACTATGAAAAAGTTGTACTTTTGGCCATCCAGCTTCCCTGTAATGTAGACACTATGTGTGCTTGCCATTTTACACTTAGCTATTGGGTCTTTCACGATGGAAGTTGATGGGCATCCCT
>NW_013865396.1:0-328 GCF_000517525.1 Limulus polyphemus
GGTCAATGTATCCTCCTTGTGTAAAATACAATAAATCGTCTCTTAATGTATCTAATTCGCTCTTAAATTTACTAATGTTTTCCATTTGTATTTCTTGTTCCAGTTGCCACTGCTGTAGTCTCTCTTCTTGTTTATTTTCTTTCTCCTCTAACAACTGCTGTAATTTCTCTTCTTGTTTATTTTCTTTCTCCTCCAACCACTGCTGTAATCTCTCTTGTCTATTTTGTTGTTCGAGCTGCCACTGTTGCAGGTTTTCTTGCCACTGCTGTTGTCTCTCTTCTTGTTTGTTTTCTTTTTCCTCCAACAACTGCTGTAATCTCTCTTCTTG
>NW_013865397.1:0-328 GCF_000517525.1 Limulus polyphemus
GTAAGACTAGAGGGAAGGCAGCTAGTCATCACCACCCACCGCCAACTCTTGGGCTACTCTTTTACCAATGAATAGTGGGATTGACCGTCACATTATAACGCCCCTACCGCTGAAAGGGCGAGCATGTTTGGTGTGACGGGGATTCGAACCCGCGACCCTCATATTGCGAGTCGAGTGCCTTAACCACCTGGCCATGCCGGGGCCTCCTTGATAATGAACAATACTTAAACTGCATCTATTCAATTCCCCTCTTTACTGAGACAAGACAATTGGAAAACTTTCTCTTACGTATCTAATCAGAGTCTGTATAAAAGAGTCATTTGAGTTA
>NW_013865398.1:0-336 GCF_000517525.1 Limulus polyphemus
CATCTAACCATCAGGCAATACCAAACACTGTTCATCTAACCATTAGCCAATACCAAACATTGTTCATCTAACCATTAGTCAATACCAAAATTGTTCATCTAACCATTAGCCAATACCAAACATTGTTCATCTAACCATTAGGCAATACCAAACACTGTTCATCTAACCATTAGCCAATACCTAACATTGTTTATCTAACCATTAGTCAATACCAAACATTGTTCATCTAACCATTAGCCAATACCAAACATTGTTCATCTCACCAATAGCCATAACCGAACATTGTTACTATTTTATGAGAAATATTATTCATCTAACCATTAGCCAATTAGCAAA
>NW_013865399.1:0-328 GCF_000517525.1 Limulus polyphemus
GCTCCACTGCTACAGTGGGAGTGCAGATGGACCTTTCATGCCTCCACCTGAGTCCTTTTCACATCATGTGAGGGGTCTTCTGCCCTCCATGGTTAATAGAGTTGATAGGTCTACGTCTACTCCAATCTGTGTCCCCACTATTGCTTCCAGTGGCTGCATGGGTCAAGTTCCTCGGGCACTAGCCTCTGGTGTCCGCTCGGGTCCTTCTTTGGCCCCTAAATGCAGGACAATCAATCGATTACTTCCTCAGTCATTGGATTCTCACTCTGATGACAGAGATCTGCTCACTCGATCAAGGGCAGGATCCATGGAGGTCGATCGACCTCCA
>NW_013865400.1:0-212 GCF_000517525.1 Limulus polyphemus
TTATCATTTTTGAGTCTTTTGTGGTCCATTTTGTTACTACTTTATTGGCTTTCTGAAAGAGAATGTGTAGTGCAGAAAGCTTCAAGCAATATCAACAGCAAGAAATCTATAACAATACATAGCAAAAAAGGTTAAGATCCATCAATTTAGAACCCTCTGATGTGGAACGAACAAGTGAATAGTATCATGCGAAGTTTCACCTTCCTACGATG
>NW_013865401.1:0-899 GCF_000517525.1 Limulus polyphemus
AGTAACACAGTATCGTTAAATCTTGTGTTTTCTTATTGACAGTACACAGTATCGTTAAATCTTGTGTCTTCTTATTGACAGTACACAGTATCGTTAAATAGTGTGTCTTCTTATTGACAGTACACAGTATCGTTAAATCTTGTGTCTTTTTATTGATAGTACACAGTATTCACAAGATTTAACTCAATAAGAAGAAAATCTTGTGTCTTCTTATTGACAGTACACAGTATCGTTAATTCACACAATATTCAACGATAATGTGTACTGTCAGTAAGAAAACACAAGATTTAACAATAATGTTATTCAACGATAATGTGTACTGTCAGTAAGAAAACACAAGATTTAACAATAATGTGTCCTGTCAATAAGAAGACACAAGATTTAACGATACTGTGTACTGTCAATAAGAAGGCTCAAGATTTAACGATACTGTGTACTGTCAATAAGAAGACACAACATTTTACGATACTGTGTACTGTCAATAAGAAGTTGTGTCTTTTTATGGATAGTACACAGTATTGCTAAATCTTGTGTTTTCTTACTGACAGTACATATTATCGTTGAATATTGTTTCTTCATATTGAAAGTACACAGTATCGTTAAATCTTGTGTCTTCTTATTGACAGTACACAGTATCGTTAAATCTTGTGTCTTCTTTTTGACAGTACACAGTATCGTTAAATCTTGTGTCTTTTTATGGATAGTACATAGTATCGTTAAATCTTGTGTTTTCTTACTGACAGTACACATTATCGTCGAATATTGTCTCTTCTTATTGACAGTACACAGTATCGTTAAATCTTGTGTCTTCTTATTGACAGTACACAGTATCGTTAAATCTTGTGTCTTCTTACTGACAGTACACAGTATCATTAAATCTTGTGTTTTCTTATTCACAG
>NW_013865402.1:0-325 GCF_000517525.1 Limulus polyphemus
GCCTTTCCGATTGACGAGCAAAGGGCGTTTCTGATGAAGGGCTTGATTTAAACGTTCCACTTGCTGACTATAGATATCTGCATTGACAGTTCACCTTGGATTGAGGAGTTCGAAATGAATTATTCCTTTGGTGACCCACTAAATGCAAAGTATCACTTTCTGTGGATGGAGTCCAGGTTTTGGGATCGGAAGTGGTTTTTGTCTAGGACTGAGCCATTGTTTTTGGAGTTTAATATTCGCATAGATAATCCATTTTTCATCACCGTTGACAATTCTGTCCAAAAATGGTTCACGCGCATTACGCGCCCAAAGAGACGAAGCAACG
>NW_013865403.1:0-329 GCF_000517525.1 Limulus polyphemus
GACCAAAAAGTTCCCTAACGTGAAGAGCCTGTGATGATGACAAATGGACTGTGCTCTTCTTATAGAGGTCTGTTAAATGTTCTGGGAGTGTATGTCCTTTTTTTACAGTTGTATTTCTTGCTTTAACACTGACTGGCACTACCTCCTGGCACACACCCAACAATGCCCCTTCCTTAAGTGTCTACTCACATTCAGAGAAATTGGCCACTGTTATAGGTACTACTTGATGACCTGCCTGGATGGGTCTTCTACTGCTTCCACAAGCATCGGGCTTACCTTGGAGATGTTCTTTTATTCTACCCAAAATTATCTTCTCCAACATAGGAGGT
>NW_013865404.1:0-328 GCF_000517525.1 Limulus polyphemus
GATTCTGCATCTCAGCAAACCCTCGTGAGTATCAAGATGTTAGATCACAAAGGAGTACCAGAAGCCATACAGAAGTTTTATGGTGTGACAGGACATTCTACAAGATTGTGGGGACCAGTGTAGGTAACTATAGAGCTCATGGGCATAAATGACCGACAGAAAGTATACTTGGCTGACATTGAAGATAAATGCATATTAGGATTGAACTATTTAATACCGAGGAAGTTTGTAATTAATTTTCATAAAATGACGTTTGGGAACAACAAAGGCCAAATTCCGGTAACTGTCAAAAGAGAGGTTGAACTAACCAGGTGTCATCAAGCTGAAC
>NW_013865405.1:0-328 GCF_000517525.1 Limulus polyphemus
CCAGACTCCAGTAAGTCCATTTGTCATCATCACAAGCTCTTCAGGTAAAAGAACTTTTGGTAAATTATGCTGACGTTTTTTCGAAAGGAGATCATGACCTCGGATGCACAAACCTGGTAGAGCACAGAATAAACACAGGCAATCACTGTCCAATAAAGATCCCTCCAAGGAGAATAGCTCCAGCAAAGCGACAAGAGATAGAGAAGGTCATGGATGGCCTAATCAAGGAAGGGATAGTTGAAAAATCAGATAGTCCCTGGTCAGCTCCTGTCGTATTAGTCAAGAAGAAAGATGGGGACCCAACGTTGATGTGTGGACTTCAGGGCTC
>NW_013865406.1:0-598 GCF_000517525.1 Limulus polyphemus
ATTTACGAAACGCTAGCATATTTATAAAATAGTATTTACGAAACGCTAGCATATTTATAAAATAGTAATTACGAAACGCTCGCACATTTATGAAATAGTAATTACGAAACGCTAGCATATTTATAAACTATTTATTTCGCTGAAATTTTTAGTGATTTAAATAATTTAATATATAAACTATAAATTATTAATAAGTTCCAATTTTGCGTGTATTTTGTGGTAATATAAAGTGATAATGTCTTTCTTTATCCCATAGAAGAAGCCAATATAACATTGAAGATATGTTTTTTTAAATACAAATATGAATTTGAAATTGTTTATTCGAAAAGCTATTCGTGTAAAGAGCATTTTATGGTTTAAAGACTAAAGTATGTAACAAAAATGATTTGAGTTGGAATTCTTCCAGTAGGAAGAAACTCAAATCAACTCAAAAAAGGAAGCACTTTCTCCTGTTTGGAAGAATCTGGACTACAACTGACGCGAGTTGTAGTCCAGATTCTTCCAAACAGTGCCTTCTCCCGTACAAGCTCATCACTGATTATGTACTGTACAGTAAAAGGAGCACTTTCTCAAGTTGTAGTCCAGATTCTTCCAAACA
>NW_013865407.1:0-327 GCF_000517525.1 Limulus polyphemus
GATAAGTGTAAAAGACGACCAAATTTTTAATAACTATAACCGATTACCAGATATATGATAAGCATAACAGATGACTAGATATTTGATAACTAGAACAGGGACTAGATATTTGATAAGTATAACAGTTGACAAGATATTTGATAAGTGTAATGGATGACCAGATATTTCATAAGTATGACAGATGACTAGATATTTGATAAGTGTAATGGAATATCAGATATTTGATAAGTATAACAGATGACAATAAACTTAATAAGTATAACAGATGACAATAAACTTAATAAGTATAACAGATGTCAATAAACTTAATAAGTATAAAAGATAACC
>NW_013865408.1:0-328 GCF_000517525.1 Limulus polyphemus
TATGAAGAAAACCTACGTAATAAATTACACAATTTAAAACCTCCTAAGCCACCTCCGCTATCTTCTATTCCGCCCACACCACCACCTAGTCCCAACACACATTCATTAGATTCTAAAAAACAGAATTTAGGAGGTAAACAGTCAGTAATACCGTCCTTTTCTTCAAGTAAGATACAACTAAGCTTACCTGAAATTCCATTCATAAAATTGAAAAAGGTTCCTACCGAATATAGAAGTGACCTCAAATGCGAGAGAAAACAAACAAATACTTTAGATTTAAAACAGGAATCTTCTAATGAAAGTCAGAATCTCTCAAATAACTACCAGC
>NW_013865409.1:0-329 GCF_000517525.1 Limulus polyphemus
AACTATTTTGAGTGTGTTATTTAGGTGTATCTTCCATCTTAGTTTAGCTATTTAGAGTGTGTTATTTAGGTGTATCTTCCATCTTAGTTTAGCTATTTTGAGTGTGTTATTTAGGTGTATCTTCCATCTTAGTTTAACTATTTTGAGTGTGTTATTTAGGTGTATCTTCCATCTTAGTTTAGCTATTTGAGTGTGTTATTTAGGTGTATCTTCCATCTTAGTTTAGCTATTTTGAGTGTGTTATTTAGGTGTATCTTCCATCTTAGTTTAGCTATTTAGAGTGTGTTATTTAGGTGTATCTTCCATCTTAGTTTAGCTATATTGAGTGT
>NW_013865410.1:0-578 GCF_000517525.1 Limulus polyphemus
CATATTGTTAATAAAATTTAATATGATTTGGTCTAAGTAGTTATTTATTACAGCAATATATCTACCTCTCATTTTGAAGTTATTTATTTGAGTTAACTTGTAATTTAGATTTAGTAGTTGAATTGTACTTTGGATTAAGTAGTTAATTAAAGGCAGATGTATAGGGAGTTTATGATATTTGCCAACAAGATTGATACACAGTTTTCTTTTTAATACAACAATACAATTCACAATAACAATTATTACAAATAGTAATTACAAACAATGATTTATAAACAAAAATTTCACAAATTTATAAGCGATATAAAGTTATCTTTCTAGTCTAGAACTTCACGATGAGCGAGTTAACAATGAAGACTACAGCTCCCTGTTAAGTGAAATGTGCCAACGTAGGCGTATGAAATTTTATAACGTCATCGGTGGAAACACCATCTCTAAAAAGTTACGGAAGATTCTCGAGAGTAAGAGTCTACAATATATCTATGTATGTAAACGCTTGAATGTAGTTTAGATTGTTACGTAAAACTGAAATTTCTAGAAATCCTCCACACGCCTACGAAAACGGGAAAATAGGCGGG
>NW_013865411.1:0-328 GCF_000517525.1 Limulus polyphemus
AATTTTAACGTTACAGTTCTACCCACCACCCAACCAGTTTGGCTTATAATAAGGTGGTTTCTCACTTTTAACGTTACAGTTCTACCCACCAGCCATCCCGTTTAGCTTATAATGAGGTGGCTTCTCACTTTTAACGTTACAGTTCTACCCACCAGCCAAACAGTTTGGCTTATAATGATGTGGCTTATATCTCACTTCTCACTTTTAACGTTACAGTTCTACCCACCAGCCAACCAGTTTGGCTTATAATGAGGTGGCTTCTCACTTTTAACGTTACAGTTCTACCCACCAGCCAACCAGTTTGGCTTAAAATGATGTGGCTTATATC
>NW_013865412.1:0-329 GCF_000517525.1 Limulus polyphemus
CCTTGTGTCTTCTTATTGGCAGTACACAGTATTTTTAAATCTTGTGTCTTCTTATTGACAGTACATATTATTGTTAAATCTTGTGTTTTCTTACTGAGAGTACACATTATCTTTGAATATTGTGTCTTCTTATTGACAGAACACAGTATTGTTAAATCTTGTGTCTTCTTATTGACAGTACGCAGTATTGTTTAATCTTGTGTCTTCTTATGGACAGTACACAGTATAGTTAAATCTTGTGTCTTCTTATTGACAGTACACAGTATCGTTAAATCTTGTGTCTTCTTATTGACAGAACACAGTATTGTTAAATCTTGTGTCTTCTTATT
>NW_013865413.1:0-475 GCF_000517525.1 Limulus polyphemus
CCTTTCTTAAACAAAACTAGAATTATTCATTTGTGTACCTGAAATTTTATAGAAATTACACTTCACAAAATGCTAGAGAAAAGAGAAGAGATTGATTGCAAGAGCCAACATTTTTGTTGTTTTATATAGCCCTTGCCAGAACTAATGATAAGAACAAAACTACCTAAAACTTCCTTATTGTTTTTAAAAAGGTGAATTGAAAAAGCTTGAACAATGAGAGTAGACCCTAGTACAAATAAATGTATTGTAACACTAAATACATTTGTTACCATACTTTTCCAAATATGCATATTTTCCCCTAAAACTTTATCTAGAGGTTAGGGTGTGTATAATATATGGTAATTAACATGGATTACTTTCTGAACAGTATATTATTCATTTGAGGAAATCAACAATATTTGTAACAGTTTTTCAACAGAATAGTACTATTATATCTCATAAACTGGACCAAATTCACTTATTACAGCATGATCAA
>NW_013865414.1:0-327 GCF_000517525.1 Limulus polyphemus
TATCATGGAATTGACGCAACATAACTTCCCGTAACTTCCTCGGTATAACTGTTTGCCAAGTTGTCACTTTCCCATCTCTGGACAAGAATACCATTTTCAAGCTTTAACTGGTCCCATTGTGCCCAATAGTGCTTTGTCACAGGGCTTAGACCAGACACCTTCTACCAAGCAGGGTGCAAAAACACTTGCTTTTAAAAAATCAATTATTGGCTTCAAATCTTGATCTTTCTCCTGTTCTGCCTTGATATCTATATTTGGTTCCGCTTCACCATCATCAACTCTTTCAGTCGGCTTGACTTCAGCTTGATGGCACCTAATAGTTCAACC
>NW_013865415.1:0-328 GCF_000517525.1 Limulus polyphemus
GAATATATTATCTTTGTTTTGAGGGCTGTTGTATTTTTCCACGGCTATTTTGAATATGTTTTTGATTGTCTCTACTACTTTGTTTATGAATTCCTGTGTTTTAGAAGGTGTAACTATTGGTAACTTCTTTTGTTCTGTTGTTTCTTTGGTTTGTGTGTTGATTTTCTCTACTTGTGCTTGTGTAGTTGTTTCCGTTCTGGTGTGGGTTTTTAATGCTTGTGCGAATGTCTGTGCTGTAGACTGTTTGTTTGTATTGCCATTTTGTTGAGGGTTTGGTGTAGTTAGCAATGGTGTTTTTCTTTGTGTGCTGTGTAGTTCATAATTTTGA
>NW_013865416.1:0-439 GCF_000517525.1 Limulus polyphemus
TAGGAAGTCAACAAAACGTAGTAGAAGAAAAACTAAAAACCCGTTTTCAAAGTCAACCAAATCTAGAGGAAAAAGCACTAAAAGGACCCTTATCAATGTCAATAAAATCTAGTTTAAGAAGGACTAAAAAGACCATTTTAAAAGTTATTAAAATATGGTGTAAAAAAGACTTAAAAGACCGTTATCAAAGACGAAAAAATCTAGTCTATGAAGGCCTAAAAAGAAAATTATGAACGTCGATAAAATCTAGTAGAAGAAAAACTATAAACCCGTTTTCAAAGTCAAAAAAATCTGTTGGAAAACGGACTAACGGACCCTTATCAATGTCAACAAAATCTAGTGGAAGGAGGACTAAAAGACGAATATAACAGTCGACAAAATATAGTGGAAGAAGGACTAAAAAGACCGTCATTAAAGTTAACAATATCTTGCAAAGGAA
>NW_013865417.1:0-327 GCF_000517525.1 Limulus polyphemus
GGAGAACATCTAGTTAAGTAAAGGATTTTTTATGGAGAACATCTAGTTAAGTAAAGGATCTTTTTATGGAGAACATCTAGTTAAGTAAAGGATATATTTAAGGAGAACATCTAGTTAAGTAAAGGATCTTTTTATGGAGAACATCTAGTTAAGTAAAGGATCTTTTTATGGAGAACATCTAGTTAAGTAAAGGATATATTTATGGAGAACATCTAGTTAAGTAAAGGATCTTTTTATGGAGAACATCTAGTTAAGTAAAGGATATATTTATGGAGAACATCTAGTTAAGTAAAGGATATATTTATGGAGAACATCTAGTTAAATAAA
>NW_013865418.1:0-327 GCF_000517525.1 Limulus polyphemus
GGACCTGTTTCTAACATGGTTAATTGGGAAAAATGTATTTAAGTCTCTAAAAATAAAGCCAACGAATCTTGACGGTTACATGGACCTGTTTCTAACATGGTTACGTGGAAAAATAGAGTCAAGTCCCTAGAAATAAAGCCAACGAATCTTGACGGTTACATGGACCTGTTTCTAACATGGTTAAGTGGGAAAAATAGAGTTAAGTCTCTAGAAATAAAACTAACGAATCTTGACGGTTACATGGACCTGTTTCTAACATGGTTAATTGGGAAAAATAGAGTTAAGTCTCTAGAAATAAAACCAACGAATCTTGACGGTTACATGGAC
>NW_013865419.1:0-317 GCF_000517525.1 Limulus polyphemus
GGCCCTCGTGTAGCTTTGCGGGAAATTCAAAAACAAACAAAGAATAAGTGTACAAAAATAAAATAAAACATTATTAAACAATAATAATTGTTTGTTTGTTTTTAATTATGCACAAAGCTACACCAGGGCTATCTGTGCTCTACCCACTACGGGTATCGAAACCCGGTTTCTAGCGTTGTAAGTCCGCAGACATACCGCTGTGCCACATACAGATTTATATATATATATATAGACACACACGCACGTAATAGAAAACTCTCATGAAAGATTGAAAGCACACAACACGGAAATATAAAATACCTATAACATAAGAAAAT
>NW_013865420.1:0-327 GCF_000517525.1 Limulus polyphemus
GATACTACTTTATTCTAGTGAAGAGTGAATGTTCATGTATTTATACTACTTTATTCTAGTGAAGAACAAATGTTCATGTAATGATACTACTTTATTCTAGTTAAGAGCGAATGTTCATGTAATTATACTACTTTATTCTAGTTAAGAGCGAATGTTCATGTAATGATACTACTTTATTCTAATGAAGAGTGGATGTTCATGTAATTATACTACTTTATTCTAGTGTAGAACGAATGTTCATGTAATGATACTACTTTATTCTAGTGTAGAGCGAATGTTCATGTAATTATACTACTTTATTCTAGTGAAGAGCAAATGTTAATGTAA
>NW_013865421.1:0-328 GCF_000517525.1 Limulus polyphemus
CATCATCATCATCATAGACAGCAGTACATCGATAATTCTACCGATGCTCAGCTGCCACACAATTATGAATTATATACAGAAATGGGGACAAAAGTGGGATCTAACACGCCATGAATACGGAAATGGTGGAGCACATACAGGCGGGGTCACAGCATCAAAGCCATGCATACACAAGCACTCGGGACAAGTCCTCTGGGCGAGTCCAGCGACATCAGCACGACAGCTTCCTTGCGGCTTTCACTGCCACGCATCATAACATGCCTCGCTCGCCAGTGGACTTGGCAGACAGACAAGATTAGGCAGACAAACCAATAAGATGCCTACAGCA
>NW_013865422.1:0-719 GCF_000517525.1 Limulus polyphemus
CATTGTGGTGTATGTTATAGTTCCTTATAGTATGCATTGTGGTGTATGTTATAGTTTATTATAGTATGCATTGTGGTGTATGTTATAGTTTCTTATAGTATGCATTGTGGTGTATGTTATAGCTTATCATAGTATACATTATGGTGTATGTTATAGTATACACTGTGGTGTATGTTATAGTTCCTTATAGTATGCATTGTGGTGTATGTTATAGTTTATTATAGCGTACACAGTGGTGTATGTTATAGTTAATTATAGTGTACATTTTGGTGTATGTTATAGGTGATTACAGAGTACATTGTGGTGTATGTTATAGTTTATCATAGTAGAAACTATAACATACACCACAGTGTATACTATAACATACACCATAATGTATACTATGATAAGCTATAACATACACCACAATGCATACTATAAGAACCTATAACATACACCATAATGTATTTATAGTATGCATGGTGGTGTATGTTATAGTTTATCATAGTATACATTATTGTGTATGTTATACTTTCTTATAGTATTCATTGTGGTGTATGTTATAGTTTATTATAGTGTACATTGTGGTGTATGTTATAGTTCCTTATAGTATGCATTGTGGTGTATGTTATAGGTTATTACAGTGTACATTATGGTGTATGCTATAGTATATCATAGTATACATTATGGTGTATGTTATAGTTCATCATAGTATACATTGTGGTGTATGTTATAGTTTA
>NW_013865423.1:0-328 GCF_000517525.1 Limulus polyphemus
CCAAGGAGTGATTCATTTTGAACTCCTCAATCCATAGTGAACTGTCAATGCAGCAACTGGAACGCTTAAATCAAACCCTTCATCAGAAACGCCTTTCACTCGTCAATTGGAAAGGTGTTCTTCTCCACGAAAATGAATGTCCACATGTGGCATGTTTGACGCAACACAAGATTATGGAGTTGGGTTGGGAAGTTCTACCCCACTCACCATACTCTCCAGATATGGTATCATCAGATTACCAGTTTTTTTGTTCGCTGCAACACCATCTTAATGGGAAAACATATGCAAATGTGGAAGGTGTTAAAGAGGACATCGACATGTTTTTGCT
>NW_013865424.1:0-328 GCF_000517525.1 Limulus polyphemus
GTTAGTTAGATGTCTTTACAGTGAAGGACAGTATTATTTAGATATCTTTACAGTGAAGGACAGTGTTAGTTAGATATCTTTATAGTGAAGAACAGTGTTAGATATCTTTATAGTGAAGGACAGTGTTAGTTGGATATTTTTACAGTGAAGGACAATGCTACTTAGATATTTTTACAGTGAAGGACAATGCTACTTAGATATTTTTACAGTGAAGGACAATGCTACTTAGATATCTTCACAGCGAAGGACGGTGTTAGTTAGATACCATTACAGTGGATGACAGTATTAGTTAGATATCTTTACAGTGAAAGGCAGTGTTAATCAGATG
>NW_013865425.1:0-328 GCF_000517525.1 Limulus polyphemus
CATTGTAAGTTATGCAGTGCCAAAGGATACAACATTTTGAAGATGGAACTTTCATTGTTCTTTATGGAAGCAAACTATGTAGAACATATATGCATTCCAAAGTCATACTCTAAACCAATCTGGGGTATTACCTTCATCACAAATCAAAAGTTATAGCTGTGAAAGAGTACCCTCCACCAAAAGAAACATTCAACCAAATACCTTTCAATTCTACAGCTGCAGCGGACAAAGAAACGCCTTTGTTCTACTTAATCACGGTCTTACAAACCAATGTCCACGTATGGTAGGGTTTCTGTGGAAAGTTTGTTGAGATGTATGGCCTACGTAT
>NW_013865426.1:0-328 GCF_000517525.1 Limulus polyphemus
TTTGAACAGACTTTTGCTACAACAGCTAGGTTCTTATTCACAGAACAACAACTTGAACGGACTTTTGCTACGACAGCTAGGTTCTCATTCACAGAACAACAACTTGAACGGACTTTTACTAAGACAGTTGCGTTCTCATTCACAGAACAACAACTTGAACGGACTTTTGCTACGACAGCTGGGTTCTTATTCACAGAACAACAACTTGAACGGACTTTTACTAAGGCAGTTGGGTTCTTATTCACAGAACAACAACTTGAACGGACTTTTACTAAGACAGCTGGGTTCTTATTCACAGAACAACAACTTGAACGGACTTTTACTATGA
>NW_013865427.1:0-1056 GCF_000517525.1 Limulus polyphemus
AAAGATACTGTGTACTGTCAATAAGAAGACACAAGATTTAACGATACTGTGTACTGTCAATAAGAAGACACAAGATTTACGATACTGTGTACTGTCAATAAGAAGACACAAGATATAAGAATACTGTGTACTGTCGATAAGAAGACAAAAGATTTAACGATACTGTGTACTTTATTGACGTAAATCTTGTGTCTTCTTATTGACAGTACACAGTATCGTTAAATCTTGTGTCTTCCGATACTGTGTACTGTCAATAAGAAGACACAAGAAGTATCGTAAAGTGTACCATCACTAACAAGCCAAAAGATTTAAAGATACTGTGTACTGTCAATAAGAAGACACTAGATTTAACAATATTGTGTAATCTCAATAAGAAGACACAAGATTTAACGATACTGTGTACTGTCAATAAGAAGAGTGTCTTCTTATTGTCAGTATACAGTATTGTTAAATCTTTTAACACAGTATCGTAAATCTTTGCCTTCTTATTGACAGTACAGTACACAGTATCGTTAAATCTTGTGTCTTCTTGTTGACAGTACACAGTATCGTTATATCTTGCTTATTGACAGTACACAGTATCGTAAATCTTGTGTCTTCTTATTGTTTTGTATATCTTGTGTCTTGGCTTGTTAGTGATAGTACACAGTACGAAGAATTAAAATACTGTGTACTATCACTAACAAGCCAAAAGATTTAACGATACTGTGTACTGTCAATAAGAAGACACAAGATTTAACGATAGTGTGTACTGTCAATAAGAAGACAATAGATTTAACAATACTGTGTACTCTCAATAAGAAGACACAAGATTTAACGATACTGTGTACTGTCAATAAGAAGACAAAAGATATAACGATACTGTGTACTGTCAATAAGAAGACACAAGATTTAACGATACTGTGTACTGTCAATAAGAAGACACAAGATTTAACGATACTGTGTACTGTCAATAAGAAGACACAAGATTTAACGATCGATATTGTGTACTGTCAATAACAAGACACAAGATTTAACAATACTGTGTATGGTCTATAAGAAGACACAAGATTTAAC
>NW_013865428.1:0-558 GCF_000517525.1 Limulus polyphemus
CCAATAAAGAGTAACATAAAACGACCACAAAAGTCGCAAAAATGATAATAGAAGGCTAGAATTTTGCATGTAAATACGCAAGTATGCAACGAACGTTCATACAAAATTTGGAGATGACCTTCCTACTGTTTGTTTTAAAGGAGATATGGAAGGTTTTGCGTTTTGTACCAGTACGTCGTTCCATTTGGACGGAAAAGGAGATATGGAAGGTTTTGCGTTTTGTACCAGTACGTCGTTCCATTTGGACGGATCATCTCCAAATTTTGTATGAACGTTCGTTGCATACTTGCGTATTTACATGCAAAATTCTAGCCTTCTATTATCATTTTTGCGACTTTTGTGGTCGTTTTATGTTACTCTTTTATTGGTTTTTCTGAAAGCGTATGTGTACTGCAGTGAAGCTTTTTGTTACTGATTGTTTTTCGATTTCTTGTTACCAGAGGGTCCTAAATTGATGATTCTTCACCAAATTTGGTATGTAGGTACACTTTAACGTTGCGTAGTAATATGCAGAGTTTTAAAAACAAACAGTAGGAAGGTAAAACTCTGCATATTACT
>NW_013865429.1:0-791 GCF_000517525.1 Limulus polyphemus
TAATATATCTATGTAATGATCACACAGGACACATGAAACTGTAATGGTGTATCTGATGCGTAGTGAATATATCTATGTAATGATCACACAGAACACATGAAACTATAATGATGTATCTGATGCATAATTAATGTATCTATGTAATGATCACACAGGACACATGAAACTATAATGGTGCATCTGATGCATAGTGAATATATTTATGTAATGATCACACAGGACACATGAAACTATAATGGTGCATCTGATTCTTAGTGAACATATCTATGTAATGATCACACAGGACACATGAAACTATAATGGTGCATCTGATTCTTAGTGAATATATTGTGTCCTGTGTGATCATTACATAGAGATATATTCACTACGCATCAGATACACCATTAGTTTCAGTGTAATGATCACACAGGACACGAAACTGTAATGGTGCATCTGATGCTTAGTGTATATATTTATGTAATGATCACACAGGACACATGAAACTATAATGATGTATCTGATGCATAATTAACATATCTATGTAATGATCACACAGGACACATGAAACTATAATGGTGCATCTGATGCGTAGTGAATATAGCTATGTAATGATCACACACGACACATGAAACTGTAATGGTGCATCTGATGTGGAAACTATAATGATGTATCTGATGCGTAGTGAATATATCTATGTAATGATCACACAGGACACATGAAACTGTAATGGTGCATCTGATGCATAGTAAATATATCTATGTAATGATCACACAGGACACATGAAACTGTAATGGTGCATCTGATGCATAGTG
>NW_013865430.1:0-328 GCF_000517525.1 Limulus polyphemus
TAAAAACCCAAGGCTATAGCCCATGTTTTTTCCGAAATTTTGAAAAAAATTATTTTTCTTCATATTTCAATACAAAGATGCCCTTGATGTAAGACTTTCAAAATAGAGATCTTTTTATCAAAATTCCAAATAGTTATTTTATAATCTCTTATCAAAATTTCGGGTAGTGTGGTTTTACTGTTGTTGTTTTTTTGTCTTCAATTATATTATAAACAAAGAAGAGCTTTAAGAATAATATCATTCAAGCAAAATTCCAACTATAAAAGGCCATGAAGTCTTCTTATCAAATAAACTCTTCCTTTTGGATTGTTTTTACTCTGGGTTAGCG
>NW_013865431.1:0-328 GCF_000517525.1 Limulus polyphemus
ATATTATAGAAGTACATCAAATTATCTATATTATTTACTGAATTACTTCTACAGGTACATATTATAGAAGTACATCAAATTATCTATATTATTTACTGGGTTACTTCTACAGGTATATATTATTGAAGTAAATCAAATTATCTATATTATTTACTGAATTACTTCTACAAGTACATATTATAAAAGTACATCAAATTATCTATATTATTTACTGAGTTACTTCTACAGGTACATATTATAGAAGTACATCAAATTATCTATACTATTTAGTGGGTTACTTCTACAAGTACATATTATAGAAGTAAATCAAATTATCTATACTATTTAG
>NW_013865432.1:0-329 GCF_000517525.1 Limulus polyphemus
GAAAGTCGAACAAAATCGAGTGGAAGAAAACTAAAAACACGTTTTCAAAGTCAACAAAATCTAGTGGAAAACTGACTAAAAGGACTCTTATCAATGTCAACAAAATCTGGAGGAAGGAAGACTAAAAGTCCGTTATTACAGTCGATCAAATATAGTTGAAAACTTACTAAAACAACCCATATCAATGTCAACAAAATCTAGTGGAAAGAAAACTAAAGGCCTTTATATCAGTCGACAAAATATAGTTTAAGAAGGAATAAAAATACCATTATGAAAATCATTAAAATATAGTGTAAGAAAGACTAAAAATACCGCTATCAAAATCAAAA
>NW_013865433.1:0-328 GCF_000517525.1 Limulus polyphemus
ACTCGATATTAATATTCTATCCTGGTTACTCGATATTAATATCCTATCCTGGTTACTCGATATTAATATCCTATCCGGGTTACTCAATATTAATATCCTATCCTGGTTACTCAATATTAATATCCTATCCTGGTTACTCGGTATTAATATCCTATCCGGGTTACTCAATATTAATATCCTATCGTAGTTACTAGATATTAATATCCTATCCTGGTTTCTTGATATTAATATCCTATCCTTGTTACTCGATATTACTATCCTATCCTGGTTACTCGATATTACTATCCTATCCGGGTTACTCAATATTAATATCCTATCGTAGTTACTA
>NW_013865434.1:0-327 GCF_000517525.1 Limulus polyphemus
AAAATGTCCAAATTTGTCCAATCTGATTTTTGCATCTGACATTAATATAAGTTTTTGGGAAAATCAATGAAATAAAAATTTCGGCGACTTATTGCTAACGTCGCCTGCTTTGATAACTGTTTGGAAAATAAACATGTTTGTTGTCTTTATTTTTTGTGTATTCACTGTATTGTATTGAACAAAATGGTTATGCGGCCCGCGCTCATCATTCTCTCAATTATCTAGCCCGCTGTGAAAAAGTTTCGTGACCCCTGTATTGAGAGATAACTGAACCTCCAAGTATTTTTTCTTATTTTTTTCTCCATCTATTGAGAGATAACTGAACTT
>NW_013865435.1:0-328 GCF_000517525.1 Limulus polyphemus
GAAAGGTACAATATGTAGAGTAGTTACTACACCAGAGATAGTGTACACTATGTAGAGTATTTACTGCACCAGGGAAAGGGTACACTATGTATAGTATTTACTGCACCAGAGATAAGGTACAGTATGTAGAGTATTTATTCTTCACCAGGGATAGGGTACAGTATGAAGAGTATTTACTACACGAGGGATAAGGTACAGTATGTAGAGTAGTTATTCTACACCTGGGATAAGGTACAGTATGTAGAATATTTACTGCATTAGGGATAAGGTACTGTATGTAGAGTATTTACTGCACCAGAGATATAGTACACTATGTAGAGTATTTACA
>NW_013865436.1:0-328 GCF_000517525.1 Limulus polyphemus
CACAGTATCGTTAAATCTTGTGTCTTTTTATATATAGTACACAGTATTGCTAAATCGTGTGTCTTCTTATTGAGAGTACACAGTATTGTTAAATCTTGTGTCTTCTTATTGACAGTACACATATAGTTAAATCCTGTGTCTTTTAGTTGACAGTACACAGTATCGTTAAATCTTGTGTCTTCTTGTTGACAGTACACAGTATCGTTAAATCTTGTGTCTTCTTATTGACAGTACACAGTATCGTTAAATCTTGTGTCTTCTTATTGAAAGTACACAGTATGATTAAATCTTCTGTCTTCTTATTGACAGTACATAGTATCGTTAAATT
>NW_013865437.1:0-329 GCF_000517525.1 Limulus polyphemus
CACATTATCGTTGAATATTGTGTCTTCTTATTGACAATACATAGTATTGTTAAATCTTGTGTCTTCTTATTGACAGGACAAATTATTGTTAAATCTTGTGTTTTCTTACTAACAGTACACATTATCGTTAAATCTTGTGTGTTCTTATTGATAGTACACAGTATTTATAAATCTTGTGTCTTCTTATTGACAGTACACGGTATTGTTAAATATTATGTCTTCTTATTGACAGTACACAGTATTGTTAAATCTTGTGTCTTCTTATTGACAGTACACAGTGTCGTTAAATCTTGTGTTTTCTTACTGACAGTACACATTATCGTTGAATA
>NW_013865438.1:0-440 GCF_000517525.1 Limulus polyphemus
GTCGAATGTGGTATTACTATATCCATTATTTATGAATGTTGTCGGAGTGTATGTATTCTGTTGTGAAATAGATTCCAATCTGAAGATATTTTGTAGGTACGGTGGATGAGGGCGTGGATGGTTCCAGTTTTGTATCTTTGAGAGCATTCACTTTTAGCGTTGAGGTAGATTCCTTGGCTAGTGTGTTTTTGATGGACAGATGTGGCGTATGTGCTGTTGTTGGCGTCGATATGTACATCCAGAAAATTGATGGTTTTGTCAGTGGCTATTTCGTGGGTGAATTTAAGCACAGAGTTGTCCTGTAGGTTTTGTCGGAGCTTCATTAATACTAACTAGTAACAGTCTTTCATCTTTATATAACAACTAGACCACCCGTGACCCGTTGGGTTACCCACTATTCAGAGGTTATGAAGAATTCAAGCTAATTTCAATGTTGCATC
>NW_013865439.1:0-637 GCF_000517525.1 Limulus polyphemus
AAGATTTAACGATAGTGTGACTTTCAATAAGAAGACACAAGATTTAACATACATTGTGTACTGTTAATAAGAAGACACAAGATTTAACGATACTGTGTACTGTCAATAAGAAGACACAAGATTTAACAATATTGTGTACTGTTAATAAGAAGACACAAGATTTAACGATACTATGTACTGTCAATAAGAAGACACAAGATTTAACGATACTGTGTACTTTCAATAAAAAGACACAAGATTTATCGATACTGTGTACTGTCAATAAGAAGACACAAGATTTAACGATACTGTGTACTGTCAATAAAAAGACACAAGATTTAACGATGGGACACAAGATTTAACAATACTGTGTACTCTCAATAAGAAGACACAAGATTTAACGATACTGTGTACTTTCAATAAGAAGACACAAGATTTATCGATACTGTGTACTGTCAATAAGAAGACACAAGATTTAACGATACTGTGTACTGTCAATAAGAATAAACAATATTCAACGATAATGTGTACTGTCAGTAAGAAAACACAAGATTTAACAATAATGTGTCCTGACAATAAGAAGACACAAGATTTAACGATACTGTGTACTGTCAATAATAAGACACAAGATTTAACGATACTGTGTACTGTCAATAAG
>NW_013865440.1:0-328 GCF_000517525.1 Limulus polyphemus
GACAGTACACAGTATCGTTAAATCTTGTGTCTTCTTATTGACAATACACAGTATTGTTAAAACTTGTGTCTTCTTATTGAGAGTACACAGTTTTGTTAAATATTGTGTCTTCTTATTGACAGTACACAGTATCGTTAAATCTTGTGTCTTCTTATTGACAGTACACAGTATCGTTAAATCTTGTGTCTTCTTATTGACAGTACACAGTATTGTTAAATCTTGTGTCTTCTTATTGACAGGACACATTATTGTTAAATCTTGTGTTTTCTTACTGACAGTACACATTATCGTTGAATACTGTGTCTTCTTATTGACAGTACACAGTATT
>NW_013865441.1:0-329 GCF_000517525.1 Limulus polyphemus
AAAAATTTAACAATACTCTTTACTATCAATAAGAAGACACGAGATTTAAGGATACTTTGTACTATCAATAAGAAAACACAAGATTTAACAATACTGTGTACTGTCAATAAGAAGACACAAGATTTAACAATACTGTGTACTGTCAATAAGAAGACACAAGATTTAACGATAATGTGTATTATCAATAGGAAGAGACAATATTTAACAATACTGTGTACTATCAATAAGAAGAACACAAGATTTAACAATACTGGGTACTTTCAATAAGAAGACACGAGATTTAACGAAACTGTGTACTATCAATAAGAAAAAACGAAATTTAACTAATA
>NW_013865442.1:0-353 GCF_000517525.1 Limulus polyphemus
AGTGTAGTGATTAAATAGAAAGTTGGATCAGTGGTTTAGTGATTAAAGACAAAGTTGGATCAGTAGTTTAGTGATTAAATAGAAAGTTGGATCAGTGGTGTAGTGATTAAAGACAAAGTTGGATCAGTGGTGTAGTGATTAAAGACAAAGTTGAATCAGTGGTTTAGTGATTAAATAGAAAGTTGGATCAGTGGTGTAGTGATTAAAGACAAAGTTGGATCAGTAGTGTAGTGATTAAAGACAAAGTTGGATCAGTGGTTTAGTGATTAAAGACAAAGTTGGATCAGTGGTGTAGTGATTAAAGACAAAGTTGGATCAGTGGTGTAGTGATTAAAGACAAAGTTGGATCAGTA
>NW_013865443.1:0-328 GCF_000517525.1 Limulus polyphemus
GGGTGTTAATAGGTATTTGTGAAATAGAAGTAAATGACATTGTACAGTTGCAAATGTACATTCAAAAATTCATTTGTACTGGAAAATGTTGCAGAATAATTATTACCAGTTTTTTGCAAAGATTATAATTTAAGAATGGTAAAGATAAAATGTAACATATGCTGTAAGAAAATGATACACTTGCTTTACAATATTGGGTAGAACGAAAACTGTGTTGGTGTAGAGGTGAGTTTTACCATATAAATTAGTTTATAGTTACACTTTAAAACTATGTAACACAATAAGATAAAGTCTGGTAGAACTAAAACTGTGTTGGTGTAGAGGTGAG
>NW_013865444.1:0-327 GCF_000517525.1 Limulus polyphemus
TTCAATAATCAGGCTCTAGCGTACGTTATTGAAGCGAATATGTGAGGATAACGTTTCAATAATCAGGCTCTAGCGTACGTTATTGAAGCGAATATGTGAGGCTAACGTTTCGATAATCAGGCTCTAGCGTAGTTATTGAAGTGAATATCTGAGGATAACGTTTCGATAATCAGGCTGTAGCGTACGTTATTGAAGTGAATATGTGAGGATAACGTTTCGATAATCAGGCTCTAGTGTATATTGTTGAAGTGAATATGTGAGGATAAGGTTTAGATAATTAGGCTCTAGGTACATTATTGAAGTGAATATGTGAGGATAAGGTTTCGA
>NW_013865445.1:0-330 GCF_000517525.1 Limulus polyphemus
CTCCAAGTCCTGTGCCAGCTCTAGCAGGCTACCCCTTTAGCACAGACTCTCGTCCTCAACCTGGCCCCTGTAGACTTCTGACTGGTTTTGGGTTCCGTACCTGAGTTCTAGAGCCAACACCAGTGTTCTATAGCTGTGCCTGTCGTTTGCTGACAACTGTCCAAGCATTTCCAGTGGTTGTCCCTTCAAGCTTGTTGCCAGATATACAGCTTTCTGCTCCTCTGTCCATCCATTCATCTCTGCCATTAACTCAAACTGTGCTCTATATGCTTCCCACGGTGCCTTCCCATCGAATTCTTGTGGCTTCCTTCGCACTGGATCACTCCTATT
>NW_013865446.1:0-328 GCF_000517525.1 Limulus polyphemus
TCTTATTGACAGTACACAGTATCGTTAAAATCTTGTGTCTTCTTATTGACAGTACACAGTATCGTTAAATCTTGTGTCTTCTTATTGACAGTACACAGTATCGTTAAATCTTATGTGTTCTTATTGTTAGTACACAGTATTGTTAAATTGTGTGTCTTTTTATTGACAATACACAGTTTTGTTAAATATTGTTTCTTCTTATTGAAAGTACAAAGTATCGTTAAATCTTGTTTCTTTTTATTGATAGTACACAGTATAGCTAAATCGTGTGTATTTTTATTAACAGTACACAGTTTTGTTAAATCTTGTGTCTTCTTATTGAAAGTAC
>NW_013865447.1:0-328 GCF_000517525.1 Limulus polyphemus
GTGGCTTCTTCAGCGTTATTTGTTCTGTTGTCCACTTCGTCCCAACCAAAATGTCCTGGACCATGATAACGCCAAAGCCTGTTGGCATGCACCATTTTTGGTTTATCTCGCCGACCACATTTTACCCGGAAAGTCACGTCTGAGAGACGATCCACTATGTCGTATGGGCCTTCCCATGGAGAAGACAACTTAGGAGACTTCCCTTTGGTCTTCCTGGGATTATACAACCATACCTTGTCTCCTGGTACAAAGCTGACTTCAGTTGATCTCTTATCATAAGTAACTTCATCGAATCAGCAGACGTTTTCAACTTTGAATGCACTTGATG
>NW_013865448.1:0-328 GCF_000517525.1 Limulus polyphemus
ACATTACTAACTTACTCCACGTAAGGATGTTGTTCGTGGTCTTCAACAGTGGTGGAGTTCCTGACATTACTAACTTTAAATTACTCCAGGTAAGGATGTTGTCGTTGTATTCAGCAGTGGTGGAGTTCCTGACATTACTAACTTTAAAGTACTCCAGGTAAGGATGTTGTCGTGGTATTCAACAGTTGTGGAGTTCCTAACATTACTAACTTTAAATTACTCCAGGTAAGGATGTTGTCGTTGTATTCAGCAGTGGTGGAGTTCCTGACATTACTAACTTTAAATTACTCCAGGTAAGGATGTTGTCGTGGTATTCAGCAGTGGTGGA
>NW_013865449.1:0-328 GCF_000517525.1 Limulus polyphemus
TCAATAAGAAGACACAAGATTTAACGATACTGTGTACTAGTCAATAACAAGACACAAGATTTAACAGTACTGTGTACTATCAATAATAAGCAACAACATTTAAGGATACTGTGTACTATCAATAAGATAGCTTGACTATAAATCACAGACTGCCAAGTTTCTAGAATGGTAAATAGCTTGACTATAAATCACAGACTGCCAAGTTTCTAGAATGGTAAATAGCTTGACTATAAATCACAGACTGCCAAGTTTCTAGAATGGTAAATAGCTTGACTATAAATCACAGACTGCCAAGTTTCTAGAATGGTAAATAGCTTGACTATAAATC
>NW_013865450.1:0-327 GCF_000517525.1 Limulus polyphemus
AACCAATGGTTTACACACAATTCTTTCTGTATATATATATATACGCTATCCCAAGCCAGTTGCATAGATTTCTGTATTACCTGTTTCAATGGAAATATTCAAGTTTTATACACAGTCCGAAGCCTTAGTAAAAGTTCCTCAAATCTACGGGCTACACACCTCAACCAATGGTTTACACACAATTCTTTCTGTATATATATATATACGCTATCCCAAGCCAGTTGCATAGATTTCTGTATTACCTGTTTCAATGGAAATATTCAAGTTTTATACACAGTCCGAAGCCTTAGTAAAAATTCCTCAAATCTACGGGTTACACACCTCAAC
>NW_013865451.1:0-323 GCF_000517525.1 Limulus polyphemus
GAAAGTCTTCCGCCTTTGTCTTCAGGTCAGTGTGTGTGTGTGGATTGTCTGTGTCAATGATTCTAGCTTTTTCTCAGTTTATGTTGTGTCCAGTTGAAATGGCTGAATTTTGTGTTTTCATGAGTCTTGTGCTGTCTTTATGTTCCTTTATTCATAACACACAATCCTGTAGAACACTGTGAAAACCAAACTACACCACCACACACACACACTGATCTGAAGACGACAGGTGGAAGACTTTTGAAATGGCTGAATTTTGTGTTTTCATGAGTCTTGTGCTGTCTTTATGTTCCTTTATTCATAACACACTCTCCACAATCCAG
>NW_013865452.1:0-574 GCF_000517525.1 Limulus polyphemus
TAAAAACTTCTGATTAAAATTCACATCGATATATATATATATATATGGTAAATAAGAACTTCTGATTAAATATTCACATCGATATATATATATATGGTAAATTAAACTTCTGAGTAAACATTTAAAACGATATATATATTTATAGATGGTAAATAAAATCTTCTTATTAAAAATTCACAACGATATATATATATGGTAAATAAAAACTTCTGATTAAAAATTCACAACTATATATATATGGTAAATAAAAACTTCTGATTAAACATTCACATCGATATATATATATGGTAAATAAAAACTTCTGATTAAAACTCACAACGATATATATATATATGGTAAATAAAAACTTCTGATTAAAAATTCACAACGATATATATATGGAAAAAAACTTCTGAGTTAAATATTACAACTATATATATATATATGGTAATTAAAACTTGAATAAATATTCACATCGATATATATATATATATATGGTAAATAAAAACTTCTGAGTAAACATTTAAATCGATATATATATGGTAATTAAATCTTGTGATTAAACATTTAGAACGATATTTATATATATAGATGG
>NW_013865453.1:0-709 GCF_000517525.1 Limulus polyphemus
AAATTATGGTAATGATATGTTATTAAGTCATACACCAACCTTTAGCCAACTGTAATGGTTTTATAATAGGGTAATGATATGTAACTAAGTCATACACCTACCTATAGCCAACTGTAATGGTTTTATAATAGGGAAATGATGTGTTACTAAGTCATACACCAACCTAGAGCCAACTGTAATGGTTTTTTATAATAGGATAATGATGTTTTACTAAGTCATACACCAACCTATAGCCAACTGTAATGGTTTTATAATAGGGTAATGATGTTTTACTAAGTCATACACCAACCTATAGCCAACTGTAATGGTTTTATAATAGGGTAATGATATGGAACTAAGTCATACACCAACCTATCGCCAATTGTAATGGTTTTATAATAGGGTAATGATATGCAGTTAAGTCATACACAAACTTATCACAACTGTAATTGTTTTATAATAGGGTAATGACAAGTAACTAAGTCATACACCAACCAAGTTGGCTATAGGTTGGTGTATGACTTGGTTGCATATCATTACCCTATTATAAAACCATTACAACTGGCGAAAGTTTGGTGTATGACTCAGTTACATGTCACTATCCCATTATAAAACCATTACAGTTGGCTACAGGTTGGTGTATGACTTAGTTCCATATCATTACCCTATCATAAATCCATCACAAGTTGCGATAATTAATGGTTTTATAATAGGTAATGACGTGTAATTA
>NW_013865454.1:0-328 GCF_000517525.1 Limulus polyphemus
ACTGATTGTTTTTCGATTTCTTGTTACCAGAGGGTCCTAAATTGATGATTCTTCGCCAAATTTGTTATGTGGGTACACTTTAAAGTTGGGTAGTTATATGCAGAGTTTTACCTTTCTACTCTTTGTTTTAAGGGAGTTATGGAACGTTTTGCGTTTTGTACCAGTGCTTCGTTCCATTGGGACTGTTCTTCTCGAAATTCTTTCAAGAAGGTTCGTTGCATACTTGCGTATTTACATGCAAAATTTTAGCTTTCTATTATCATTTTTGCGACTTTTGTGGTCGTTTTATGTCATTCTTTTATTGGCTTTTCTGAAAGCGTATGTGTAC